>NC_054608.1:11853476-12153833 GCF_004785595.1 Juglans microcarpa x Juglans regia
TTTGGTCCTGTTATTTCCGGTTACCACCACCTTGGTGTGACGCGGCAGCACGGAGAGCTCTTCCTCGCTACTGTCTCCACAGCTCTGCAAGTGCGAGAACCCGCCATTGACGGAATTCTCAACTGCCTCGAGCATTTCCGGTCCAACTCAGTGAGTTTCGGGATCGAAAAAACTCTGAAGAAACCCGGGAATCAGAACTCGAAACTACATTAATTGGAAAGATCATGCATTGCTCACCACTAATTCGTGGATTTCGGAGGCAAACGAGAGAGAAACGGAAAGAAATTTGGGAGTTTCCAGAGAGAACAAAACACAGAGTTGGAGAGAGAAAGAGAGACAGATGGGGAGGGAGAGACTGTGTTTGTGTGTACGAAAGAGAGAGAGAGAGAGAGAGAGAGAGGGGGTGGGAGTGAGAGTGACTGGTATTGATAATTGGCGTGTCGGTGACTCGGTATGGATCCCGAAGAAGCAGAACAGACCAACGAAAGAATGCCACGCCAACAATAGTACACTTAGGTTTCGGGCAATGTTATGCTAAATACCTCCAGCGGTTTTAATTTTGAGGAGCCGTTACCGTGGGTTGACCGTTTGACCAGTGATAACAGAGAGAGCGCGGACTGTGAGTTGACCATACAGCCCTGGAATTTCTTGCATATATAATCACAATTTCTTTTTTCTTTAAAGTCACATTACTTATTATTATTATTATTATTATTATTATTATTGTTATTATTATCTTTAAAGTAATATAGTATTTATAATTTTACCCACAATATTATACATATTTAATGATAGTGCTATTTTATCAAATTTTTCTACTTTAATTCAATTTTAAAATTCTCACTATTCAACCGCTAACATGTCAACAAATATAATTATGTCTATAAAATTATAAGTATAGATGGTATTTTGTATTTTTTTTATCATTTTCTTGGTACTAAATGATTAAGAAGTTATTGAAATTAATTTATCTAATAATTAAATAACCCACTAAAGAATTCAGTAGATTATAATTAAAATATAATAAATAATATATTTATTAATTTTATTTATAAAGTTAATCAATTTTATTTCTAGCTATGAGAGAGAACTCATTGAGACCCAATGATATAAAAGCTAAGAAAGTTAAGGAACCATCAAAAGGAATAAATACACATAATATTTGCTATCATTTATATGGGTTTTTCTAATATGTTAAATATTTAAAAATTTTATGTTCAACTAATTTTATTTATATCTCTATTATTTGAAATTATAAATTTAGATAAAATTTCCAAAAAAAATCTTAATATTTTTTTGTAGTATAGGTTATTATAACAAGTAGTATATAGAATTTTAAAGGTAATTAAATTAAACAAAATCAAATGAAATAAAAATAAAAATAAAAGGAGGAAAACTGAAGAGAAATGGGCAGATTGGTAATTTTTGGGAAAGGAAGGAAAGCAGAAAAAGACAAAAGAAGAAAAAGAAAAGTAACGGAGAGGGATGGAGGTAGTAACGGACACCGGAAATTCATCGGAGGGGTCCACGTGTGTGGGGGGAGGCTCTACCTGCCGTCTGTGTTGTCTTATCCAGCATGGGATACCTTCCTACCCCCACTCCCATGTTTACCACTAACAAAACATCCTTAAAAAAACCATTTTTATTTTTATTTATTTATGTTTTTCTTTCCCGCCACAGCCTGGAAACATGGGCCGTGGATATAGCCTCAGCAGCATCTCTTCCGTCAGATCTTTCCAGGGTAAATATAGCCGTCGGATTTAAGATATCGGCAGTTGTGGAAAAGAGGAGACATGATCAGAGTTCACGTATAACTGTTCACATTGAAGTGACATCCTCCTTATGTCATTCTCAAACTCAAAATGAGTGTTTTTTCTTTTCTTTAAAGTTGATGGCCGAGAAGATATCATTTATATGGTTGACATTCTAAAAATTGATTTACAAGAAGATTTTGTTTTTGTTTTTTAATTTTTTTTAAAGAAATATGTTTGATTTTTAGATAATTTACATTTTAATAATAAGTTAAAAAAAATTATATAAAAATATATCTATAAATTAACGTAATTTGATGTTATACGTAAATGAATCCATATTAACTTATAAGATAACTTTTTATATGATGTATTTGTAACTGTAACACTTATTAAAAAGTATATTTTTTGAACGAACTTGCAAAGAAAAACTTTTGATTCAAAACACATATTTGAAAATAAATGCCTTGGTCACAAAAGAATTTTACAAAAATATATCTCTATATACTGACATAACTTAATATAATATATCAGATTTTAAAGTATATATATTATATTATATAAAACTATATCAATTTGATTGTTACTTGTTTATTTCATTGACATGAAACATTTAATGATTTGTCCATTTATTTATGTACAATTAGAACTAAAATTCATTTAAATAATTGATAGAAGAAATTATTTGAAATATGACGCATTGATTTAAGATGTAGAGCATAACTTCTCTAATTGGAAATCTCATTAAGAATCATTCAACTCAAATGAAAAAAAAAAATATCAATATTAAAATTTTTGATAGGATATATTTTTTTAATTATATAAAAGAAATTCATAAAAGAATATGATTTGATGTAGTGTGTCAATTATAAAATTACTATAAATCTAATAAATCATATAAAATTAATTTAATTTGTAAATTTATTATTATATAATTTATTTATGTCGGTAATACTTTATTTTTAAAATTAATATAATTCAAAAAATAAAAATAAAATGATGTCCGTCTTTAATGATGAAAAAGTTGAAAGAGTGCGCGTACCTTTTGGACTCCTCGGCCTAAAGCAAAAGGATAGGGTTGATAAAATAAATATTAATAACTTTTTTCAAAAGAATTTAAGTGGTGGATTTTATTTGGTGTACAGCACACGCATCGTAAATGGTGGTCCAGCGGTTCATCTCAGCCGTGCATTTTTCAATTGCATTTCGAATACGTGGTGCTGTCAAGTGAAAAATGGAAAAAAAAATATATTTATTTTTTGACAATATTAATAAAATGAATCTCATAAGGACGAAAAAACATTAATATTTTATTTTCTTATAATTAAAATAAAGTATGCACACTAGAGTTACAAATAGTAAAATTATAAAAATAATTAAAAATCACAATCGGATCACATATATTTTTTATAAAAATAAATTTATAAACTAACATGATTGATAATTATTTTTATTATAAATTAAATTTAATATATATTACATCAATTTATAAATTTATTTTTTAAAATTTCTTTACAACAGTTAACACTTCTCGCAAACAATATCCAATCCAATCTTTTGACTTTATAGTTTATTACTTGGGTTACTTAGATTGCGTCTGAATAGTAAGATAATTTTATATATTTTGTGAATAATAGTAAAAAATAATAATAAAATATTAAATAATAATAAATAGTAATAAAAAATAGGTAAAATAATAATAATAATAATAAAATAATAAATAATAATAAAATATTCTGACAATACTCTATTACTCAAACTAGTCCTTAGACACGTGAACAGGTGTGTTATTAACACACATTTGATCAACAATGCCCAAAATCTGATTGACTTTTGTGCGAGGAATGGTTCGAACATGGGCAAAGGAGTAGGGACTCAATGATAAACCACCATTTTTGTTTATTGAATCATTATTAAATATTTTGAAAATATGGATATATGATATTCTTATTCTAAATATTGTATGGTTAATCATCGATATTTATATAAGTAAGAAGAGTGCTACAATTATTAAAAAAAAAATTATATCAAAGTAATCTCATAAATTGATGTAATTTCACGATCATTATCTGCCCCTCATTTTCTCTATCTGCCCCTCACTTTCTCTCTACCCTGCTCTCCAAATTGGGGCTACCATTACCATAACTATAACTACTCAGTCACTCTCACTGAAACTTGTTTGATATGATGTTATGGCCTTTTGCTAAATCTAGGCAAACATAACGACTACTTTCTATATACACCATTGACTTGTGGGTGCTGATGATCGGATCAAAGTGGGTGAGATCTATAAGAACCCTACTGAGCTCCAATAAAATACTAAAGAAAGGATTGGGATAATCTCGTAGGAATGCATGCATTAGGGTCTAGTACTTTTTGAGTTTGAATGGACGTGGATTCTCTTCAATGTCCTGCCTAAATTGGGTGGTCTAATTCAAAAAGTCTAGGTATAGTCTAGGTATAATTTTTTTGAATGAAATTAAAGATGATTTTTTATTGTGTTTGTGTATGAAATTTGATGAGATTATTAAATATCAAAACCAAATTTATTAAATATAAAATTTGAATCTTATAAATCAAATCTTATTATTTAAAGATTCAAAAAGTATCTCATCTTATCTCATTTCATCATTATAACTTTATTAAATTCTCATATAAAATATAATAAACAATTCAACTTTTTCAAATCTCAATTCAACTTTTTTTAAATCTCAAAATAATAATAATATTAAAAAATAATATTCTAACAATATTTTATTTAACTTTCATCTTGTATCTAAAATCATCTCATCTCATTTATGAATCCAAACCAACCCTTAAATAATGTGAATAATATACACTACACACCAGCTTAAGAATAGAATAATTATTTTTTTACGTGTTCTTCTACTTGGAAATCGATGTGCAAAACACACCCTCCATTTTATTGATATTGCAAGACTTGATTTGTAAAAAATTTTAATTTTAAAATTTTCTAGCAAATCAAATTTTACCATGTCAATGACGTAGAGGGTTTAAATAATTTTTCTTTTATAATAGATGCACATGATTTACACAACTCACCCTGTTTGGACACTAAGCGGATATCAAATAATCTGTAAATAGTAGTTAAATAGTTTATAAATAGTAATAAAATAGTAGTAAATAGTTTTTAAATAATAATAAATAATAATAAACTAATATGAAAATATCTGACAACAGCTTCCAAACATATCCTAAAATTATATTTATAGTTATTCTTGTATTTAAATACAGTAGAAAAGACTATGGGTCTTATCTAATATTTTTTTTTCTCACAAAGTAGCATGAGAATGTTGGACTCATATCTGTATTTATTTTGGCGGGAAAGCGATGATCCTTGTGGGGCCACTAAGCAAGAGAAAGTCCCGAAAATTTTCAGGTGGGCCATGATAATTGAAATTAGGGCGGTAAATAATTCCGTTGGGACCAACAAAATCGATCAGACACAGATTTTCGATCCGAATCCAACCGAATCGGACCGAGTTTCTATATATATATTTTTAAAAATATTTTTAATAATTTAATAGATTATTTTTATATAGTAATTATATAAGTTAATAATATAATTTTTTATCTAATTTATTATTATTAATCATATAAAATATAAAATAATATATGTTATTAATTAATAATAAATAATAAAGCATATGATAATTTATGTTATTATATATAAATAATTAATACATCATACATTCATACATATTCTACTATTTATACTTAATTAAAATAATTAGGTAATTTTTTTTTAAATACCTAAATTGCAAGCAATCATGAATAATTTATATATAATGAAATTATTTAATATTTATTAACTATATATAAAATGTATGAAATTATTAATAACTATGCATGCTAAAAGTAAAGTCTAAGTTAGTAAGTAATATTGATTTCAGGAAAAAAAAAAAAAAAAAAAAAAGTTAGTAAGTAGTAACTATCAACATCATAAATTAATTATAGTAAAAAAAAATTATGAGTTAGTTACATAATCTACATTAATAATTCATTTAATTTTAATTTAGTAATTTAAATAGCTTTTATTAATTTATTTGAAAAAAATAATAAAATAATTAGGACTGACTGATCGGGCCAGGCTGATAGCTACTGGTCTGAACCGGTCCCTATGGATGTTCGGTTCAGTCCGGTCTAGAGAAAATGAATTTTCAATTCATCACTAAACCAGACCGAACCGATTTACACCCCTATTGAAATTGCCAATTGCATAACCATTCCAACTTATGGGTCACCTCTCTCTATGTCCATCCTCTTTTTTTTTTCTTATTTATTTTCTTCTTCTTTTGTCTAATTAAGATCTTAAAGAGGTGGGATGAGTCATTAATTAATATTTCAGGCTTTTTGTCTGATTTCTAGATTTTGAATTTGAATTTGTAAATATACAAAATAAGTTTTATAGTGTTTATTGAACATTAAAACATTGTTCAAAAAATTAAAAAAAGACCGATAAATATTATATAAGTTATTTATGTGATTATTTCTCTAACTTCGAAAGTTGGCATGTAAGTTCTAAAATGTCCTAATTCCTAGTCTGCAATTGTAACAAAAGCAATATGATCATATTCTCTCATGATTGATTACAAACAAGTCAATATATTTTTTTAACAGCTTATTTTTTTTCATATGAGAAACGTTTATATACTTGTTTTTTTTCTACAAGTTAAATTAGGCTAAATATACAAAAATGTATATGAATTTTGAAAGTAGTGTTAGATACAGTTTAAAGTATGTAAATTTCATGCATTTTCTTTAAAAAATAATGGGATCGCTATTAAAGAATGACATTTTTCATGCACGTCTCATATTTGTCCAATATTCTTCAAATAGAGTGTGTGAGGCTTGAATATATTAAGACTGTACAAATCATTTTCTAAAATTTATCTGCAATTTCATAGGATACACTGAACATTAAATGAGAAAAAATGATGCTTAAATTTGTATTCAACTCATACACGTGATAGCATTGAAAGATAAAGCGATACTTTTATAACTGGAAATTAAGTCACCTAATTAATTTGGTTAGCATCAATTTCAGTTATAATGGAAGTATCCAAACATGAAATATTACACTCTAATAGATTTAGAAATTTTGAGGGTTTCTATTTCTAGAATTGAAATAGATGTTTTTAGACAAAAGATGAAAGTTGAAAAAAATATTGTTATAATATTATTTTTTAATATTATTATTGTTTTAGAATTTGAAAAAGTTGAATTATTTATTATATTTTTTGTAAGAATTTAAAAAAGTTGTAATGATGAGATGTGATGAGTTAAGAGACTTTCTGAATCCAAACGAGGCTAGTTCTATGTTTGGATATACTCTACTATTATTTAATATTTTGTTATTATTTTTTATTACTTTTCATTACTATTCACTATTATTTAATATTTTATTATTATATTTTTATTACTATTTACAGATCATCTAAAATCATCTCAATACCTAAACATACTTTTAAAGATATTTAATCATTATATTTTCACTATGATTTACAGATCATAAGAGTAATTATAGTTATAGCCCCTAATATGTAAGTTTAGTGCACTTTTTTAAAAAAATATGAAGCGTTTTATTATTTTTATATTGGTTTCACTTTTATCCACTATTTCTTTTTTAAAAAAATGGCAAGATTTGGACGGTTTAAAATTGTACAAATTCATTTCCCTTTAATCAATAATATTTCTTTATTTGGTCACATCAAATTATTTGTTTTTGTTCTCTTTTGACATGATATAATGTCAGTTTTTTAATGCACTACCATATATAAATATGAATGGACCACATACCTAATCTATCCCTTATTTTAAAATTTGGGTGATCAACATATAATAAATAAAATTTAGGATGTTATATTCTTCTAAATAGAGGTCCTCTCTAATTTTGTGTCCAAATAGAAACTTCACATGTGAATCTTATAGTATTTTACATTATTTTGTTGAATTTTGAGTGGTAAAAATTCCACATGAGCATTTAATAACATATCTATCTCGTTCTATAAGACTCTACGTTTAGATGTTAAACTGAGTTGAGTTGAGATAATAAAATATTGTTAGAATATTATTTTTTAATATTATTATTATTTTGAG
The DNA here is from genome assembly GCF_004785595.1 of Juglans microcarpa x Juglans regia. Lineage (NCBI taxonomy): Eukaryota > Viridiplantae > Streptophyta > Magnoliopsida > Fagales > Juglandaceae > Juglans > Juglans microcarpa x Juglans regia. The sequence continues at coordinate 11,861,348 of NC_054608.1, forward strand.
ATTTGAAAAAGATGAGAATCTGAGGTTGGAAAGCTGTTTCTCCTCCTTCTCCTTCCTAAATTATTAATCCTCCATTATTATCTCAACCTTCTTCATCTCCTATTATAATCAAATCTCATTGGCATCCGGTCTTTCCTATTGAATCTGAAATACAACATCTGTCTGACCCTCAGAAATTACTTGATGCCTTTCTCCTACCGGACTGGCATTATGTTCCACAAAACATTAAGAAAACCCAGCATTTTTATGAATTTATATTAGTAGATACTGACTCAATTATTCTCTCAGAAATTCCTTGTTCCCTTCAAACTCAACCTTCTCCACCAGGGTCTCCAATTATTGCCTTTCATAAAGTCACTATTAAGCAAGTTCTCACCCTGGAACAATGGGGAAAAAATTCCTACTTGACAAGAAAATTCTCTCATCCCTATGATCCTCCTTATTATGATTATTACGATTACCAGCAAGCATGGACAAAAATGTTTTTAAAACAAAACAAAAATTTGCGTCATTCATGGTTCCTTCATTTTGATAAACTACAGGAAATTAAAACACTCCCGAAATGGTTCTCACTATGGTGGGAATATTATGGACCTGAACCTCTTCTCCTTCCTCTTCCCCTTCAGGAAAGTCTCCAAAATTTCATCTCACAGAATGACAGCCCACCAGCATTAAACCATTGCTCACCCCTCTTGCTCTTCTTTCTCAAAACAAAATTAAATTGGATTATGAAATGGGAATATGTTATCAAACCTCATCCCTCTCTCAAAACCATTATGTTCCTAGCCCGTCAAGTTTCCATCAAATGGTGGGAAAAATACAATTATGATCATGTACTGAAGATGTTTTCAAAAGTTACCAAAGCTCCGGAAGTCCTAGTCCAGCGAAGCAGATTCCAAGCACAATTGGCATCCATTACAAACAAAAAGGATTTGAAAAAATTAGCTGAAGTAATGTCACAAATATCAGACAGTGACGATGAAGAAGAAGCACAACCCAGATTAACTCCACCATAGCAACCCGCATTATCACCAGCCCATCAGGCCTCTCCTTCTCAACAGGCCTCTCAATTTCAAGGCAACCAAGCTGTATCTCCTTCTCAAAATTATTCACCTTACCATCCAGTACAACTGATGGATTCTCAAGACCCGTTTGAATTGGAATTAGCAAATTATGATCCTCAGAATTTGTGACTACAAAAAATTATTATCTGACTAACCAGCATGACATGCAGATATTATCCCTCTAAAAAGTTATTCGCAACAGATTATTGCCCAGCAAAGCGACAAATAATTCTGTACTAGATTACGTGTTATGTACTATGTTTGTTTTTAGCGTCGGCTGACACTGTTCTTGTCTTTAATGTCGGCCGGTACTGTGTTTGTCTTTAGCGTCGGCTAATACTGTTATTATAACGGCCGGTACTATTCATGTATTATTAAAGTTACTGTTTTAGTGTCTATATAAGGGGGTTCACGAGGCAAGAAGGGCATTCAGAATTCTAATCTGATATCCCTTCCTCTCTCGCCCAAACCTTTCCAGTCCAAGTCCTGTCCTCCTCTCTTTGTAAATCTTCAATCATCCTTCCCTCATGTCTTCAGCTCCCAACTCCTTTGAGAATTAATCTCCTTGTAAGTATTATATTTTTAATGAAGAAGTTTATTTCATATCTCTTTTCTTTAATCTTCCTCATGTATATGGTCGGTTATACCGCCTGCCTACTTTGCTATCATGCATATGGCCGGTCTTACCGCCTTTAATTCTTAATAATACATTACTATTCTACTAATACCTTATTATTTTATACCTGGGACACGCCTTTGGTATCAGAGCCATTGGTGATAGTATTGTTATTACTATTTTATTTTATTGCTTATTTTATTGCTATTGATATTTCTATCTTATTTTCCTGATATTTACGATGGATTTTTATTATGCTCATAGTACCGGATTTCGCGATTTGTATGAGTTAAAATGTACAGAATATAATTTAAGAATGGATCTACAAATCTTGATGGATAATATAAAAGATCTTAAAAGACAACAACAATTAATGAGGCAAAATTATACATTAATGATGACTAAATACTATGTATATCAAAGTAGGCAATCTGCAATAGAATACTATGAAGCTGACTGCACTTTCCTTAGAAAAGAAATTAATACCATAAGAAATCATCTAAAAATACTTGCTTTATAAAAAAAAAAAAAAAAAGAGTAAAGGAATCATTGATACAAATTTTACAAAGATAACCCATAACTAGAGAGAAAAATGTATATTGGGAAGCTTGTGTTGGTAAGCCAAGAAAAACCGATGGTCAGCCCATTTAAGCCAGAGGGCTCTCAGGGTGGTCCCGGTGGTGTTCCCTCAAGTTCTTAATCTACTTATTTCTCTTTGGAAATAGGAAATTTTTGTTGAAAATCTGAATCAATGAATTCTTTATTCAAACCTAATGAATCTACCACTAGCATCCCTATAGAATTTGATAATATTAATCAAGAAGACTATAGTATATTAGATATAGAAAGAAATCTACAAGATTGGACAATTCCCGATGTTCCAAACAATCAAATATATAAAATCTCAACTTTTTCTTCTAAATTTTCATTCCTTACAAATTATACAATTAAAACAGTAGAGAAAACTATTAGTTTAAATAATGACTATGAATCATTACATCTCTTAACAAAAAAGGCTATTGATCAACACAAAAAGCAAAATTATTCTTTTATCCATATTGGATTAGTACAAGTAGCTATAAAGCCACTCACTCGAAACGGCTTAAATACCTCAGTATTGCTTTGTTTAAGAGACGGAAGACATTATAACTTTCATGATTCATTACTTGGAATGGTAGAATCCAGCTTGTTCCAAGGACCGGTCTATTTTAACTGTTATCCCAATTATTCTTTATCATTATTTGATGGTAATATTTTACACGCCTTAATACTAAATATTAAAACAAATGGCTATCAAATGATGAAAGGGTCACATGCTTTAACAGTAGTCTACAGGATTCATTATAAATTAATGAAAACAACATTAGAACCACAAGCTTTAATTACTAGCCCTAAAGGATATACATTATTATTACAATCTAGCACACAAAATTCTAGTATACAAATTCCTAAACAAATCAATTGGAATCAAGTCACACTTCCTAATGAATGGCAATTAGAAAATATCACTCCAACACCCAAAATAGAAAATAATTCTAAAGATAATCTCGAATATATAGATCAAAAAACGGATGGGACGGTTCAAATAGCTTTTCAGCCTTTTAGAAGATCTTTCTCACATTATTCCTCTCCAGCACCTTCCAGTTATCATACACCCAGATCTATTCTTACATCAATTTCTAGAAATAAATCTCAAAATTTTGACACCAGATCTTTTGATACTAGATCCCAAAATCTTGACACCCAGATTCGAGGGATCATTCCTGGAAATATTATTGATACACCAGTATATGCTATTAGGAATCCTGATAGAGCATCTACCTCCCAAAATCCTGAAAAAGAACCCTCTTCTCCAACGTATTCTCAAGTAGTTGGAGATGATGCCCAAATATATACCCTGAATAAAGAAGAATTTAAAATTAACAAAGAATATCTCAAACAAGATTATATGAAAGAAGAAAATAGTCACAAAAGAATAACATTTTTCTCAACCTTTACAAAAATAGAAAGAGATTATATTCAAGAAAAATATTACGAAGATTTAGAGAAAATACAGATCAATATTCCTTTCTTTACATGGTTTGAGATATATAAATCAAACCAATTATCTACCATAAACAGGACTACTAATCAATGGATTAAAGGAGAAAATAACCAAATTATTTATGAAGAATATCCCCCTTTTGAAGCCATCAAGTACAATCAAAGGAATACTCAAATTCTGGCTACACCAATAAAAAAACATAATATTGCAAATACTGAAAAAAACCTTGAAAATATAATACAACAAAACAATTATACTAATTTATATTTAAAAATCATGGGTAAACAATTAGAAAGGATTGAAACCCAAATATCTCCTATAAAACCCACTATTAAAGAAATAGAAGAAACTCCCTTATTTGTTCCCCACGAAATTCCATCCCATTTAAAATCAATATTTTCCAAAAACAAAAATGATTTATTGGAACAGATCTCTAGTAAATTAGAAAAATTAACTATTAATAACACTGCCACCACCTCAAAACAATCACATATTAATGTATTAAGCAAAATAGACTCACCCGTAATATCTGACTCTGAAATTAGTAATATTGAAAATCAATTCAAAAATCTAGATTTACAGATAAACAAGATTAGAGGAGATCATGTTAATAACTTTTCGGCTAGAGATTCAAAACATCATGTCTCTATTACTCGTAATTGGTATCCCAGACCTACTCCACCAGATATGCAATTCGAGGAAAGAGAACATATAGTAAGATCAGCCTTTGCACCAGATGTATTATACGAATGGAATATAGACGGATTATCTGAATACGAAATACTAAATCATTTTCAAGAAATGATTATGGTAGCCAACGTCTATAAAAGTAACAGAAAAACTGATCATCAGGTAGCACACATTATTGTTACAGGATTTACTGGCCAACTAAAGGGTTGGTGGGATCATTATCTTTCATATGACGAAAGGTCACGTATATTAACAGCCTATAAATATGATGAAAATATGCAAATAATTAAAACGGAAAATGATTTACCCCTAGAAGATGCTGTCAATACATTAATATATACATTAACTAAACACTTTGTAGGTGACCCCGTTCAATTTAAAGAAAGAACGAGTGATTTATTGATTAATCTTAAATGCCCTCAATTATCTGATTTCTGTTGGTAAGTAGTATTGATTCCAGGAAAAAAAAAAAAAAAAAAGTTAGTAAGTAGTAACTATCAACATCATAAATTAATTATAGTAAAAAAAAATTATGAGTTAGTTACATAATCTACATTAATAATTCATTTAATTTTAATTTAGTAATTTAAATAGCTTTTATTAATTTATTTGAAAAAAATAATAAAATAATTAGGACTGACTGATCGGGCCAGGCTGATAGCTACCGGTCTAAACCGGTCCCTATGGATGTTCGGTTCAGTCCGGTCTAGAGAAAATGAATTTTCAGTTCATCACTAAACCAGACCGAACCGATTTACACCCCTATTGAAATTGCCAATTGCATAACCATTCCAACTTATGGGTCACCTCTCTCTATGTCCATCCTCTTTTTTTTTTCTTATTTATTTTCTTCTTCTTTTGTCTAATTAAGATCTTAAAGAGGTGGGATGAGTCATTAATTAATATTTCAGGCTTTTTGTCTGATTTCTAGATTTTGAATTTGAATTTGTAAATATACAAAATAAGTTTTATAGTGTTTATTGAACATTAAAACATTGTTCAAAAAATTAAAAAAAGACCGATAAATATTATATAAGTTATTTATGTGATTATTTCTCTAACTTCGAAAGTTGGCATGTAAGTTCTAAAATGTCCTAATTCCTAGTCTGCAATTGTAACAAAAGCAATATGATCATATTCTCTCATGATTGATTACAAACAAGTCAATATATTTTTTTAACAGCTTATTTTTTTTCATATGAGAAACGTTTATATACTTGTTTTTTTTCTACAAGTTAAATTAGGCTAAATATACAAAAATGTATATGAATTTTGAAAGTAGTGTTAGATACAGTTTAAAGTATGTAAATTTCATGCATTTTCTTTAAAAAATAATGGGATCGCTATTAAAGAATGACATTTTTCATGCACGTCTCATATTTGTCCAATATTCTTCAAATAGAGTGTGTGAGGCTTGAATATATTAAGACTGTACAAATCATTTTCTAAAATTTATCTGCAATTTCATAGGATACACTGAACATTAAATGAGAAAAAATGATGCTTAAATTTGTATTCAACTCATACACGTGATAGCATTGAAAGATAAAGCGATACTTTTATAACTGGAAATTAAGTCACCTAATTAATTTGGTTAGCATCAATTTCAGTTATAATGGAAGTATCCAAACATGAAATATTACACTCTAATAGATTTAGAAATTTTGAGGGTTTCTATTTCTAGAATTGAAATAGATGTTTTTAGACAAAAGATGAAAGTTGAAAAAAATATTGTTATAATATTATTTTTTAATATTATTATTGTTTTAGAATTTGAAAAAGTTGAATTATTTATTATATTTTTTGTAAGAATTTAAAAAAGTTGTAATGATGAGATGTGATGAGTTAAGAGACTTTCTGAATCCAAACGAGGCTAGTTCTATGTTTGGATATACTCTACTATTATTTAATATTTTATTATTATTTTTTATTACTTTTCATTACTATTCACTATTATTTAATATTTTATTATTATATTTTTACTACTATTTACAGATCATCTAAAATCATCTCAATACCTAAACATACTTTTAAAGATATTTAATCATTATATTTTCACTACGATTTACAGATCATAAGAGTAATTATAATTATAGCCCCTAATATGTAAGTTTAGTGCACTTTTTTTAAAAAATATGAAGCGTTTTATTATTTTTATATTGGTTTCACTTTTATCCACTATTTCTTTTTTAAAAAAATGGCAAGATTTGGACGGTCTAAAATTGTACAAATTCATTTCCCTTTAATCAATAATATTTCTTTATTTGGTCACATCAAATTATTTGTTTTTGTTCTCTTTTGACATGATATAATGTCAGGTTTTTTATGCACTACCATATATAAATATGAATGGACCACATACCTAATCTATCCCTTATTTTAAAATTTGGGTGATCAACATATAATAAATAAAATTTAGGATGTTATATTCTTCTAAATAGAGGTCCTCTCTAATTTTGTGTCCAAATAGAAACTTCACATGTGAATCTTATAGTATTTTACATTATTTTGTTGAATTTTGAGTGGTAAAAATTCCACATGAGCATTTAATAACGTATCTATCTCGTTCTATAAGACTCTACGTTTGGATGTTGAACTGAGTTGAGTTGAGATGGTAAAATATTATTAGAATATTAATTTTAATATTATTACTATTTTGAGATTTGAAAAATTTGAATTGTTTATTATATTTTATGTTAAAATTTTAAAAAAATGAGTTGGAATAGATAAATAGGTGCTTTTATTGTGAGAGGGATTTATAGTGCAAGATTGGCGGATCCAACTGTTGAGGTTTCCCACCACAAATGTTACATGTGAGATGCTCCTGAGTAGGGAGCTTGACTTTCAACGACAAAGTTTGGCAAACAACATTAGACTTGGGATTATTTAGGTCAATGGCCACTTCTGTCCTCCAATTATCTTTTTTCTTAGTGAATGTCGTTTGTTGGGAATTTCATATATTTTATTCAAGAGAAGATAATGGATGGTAAATAGACCCTTTACCTTTTTATTTTTTTATTTTTATTTATTTTTAAATTTTTTTTCTAAAATAAATTAATAGATAATACGTCATTACAGATATAATTGATAAAAAAAAAAAAGGTGCTGCGAAGTAATATTGATAATCTAATTTAACATATTGCGAAAAATTACAACTTTTTGATAATATATATAAATATATAATATATTAGTTTTGATAATTGAAGGGGAAAAGTACAAAATACTGATAATTTTTTATTTTAGGTCCTATTTGAAACTTGGATTGAACAGTTTAATTTTAAACCGAGACTTAAGAGTACTCACAATGAACTCTTTATCTTATCTTTTAAAATACATCACCAAAACTTACTTTTTTCTATTTTATATATTGATTTTTATAATATGTCATCCATCAGTTTATCTACTTTTTTTTATATCATTTAAATATTATTTTTAAATATTTTATTTCTATCAATAAATTTACAATATCCATATATTTCTTTATATTTGTAATTTGTTTTTATATACAATGTAAAATAATTCAGTCTTATACACGTAAAATAAAAATATATAAGCCAAATAAAAATTAAAAATCAAATCAAAATATGAAAAAATTCGTTTAAAAATATTTCTAAGATATTTTTTAGAAGAAATGAAATATATGTGTTTTAAATAATGAACAATAAAAAGAATTTGCTTACATGATAAAAATCAAAATAAAAGAAAATGAGGTAGTAAATGAAATATCAATAATAAAAAATTTTTTACAGGATGAACAGTACCTACTACATGTAGCAGGTTATTGTAGCTAATTATATTTTATAATTCTTTTTACATAATCGGATGAAACTCATTTTTAGAGTGATTTTTCAAATAAGTTACATCTTTTGTATAATACAAAAGCCATTGAGAGTGCTCTACCATCTAAACACTAAACTCTTAAATCACTAAATTTATCTCAATTCAATACCTCTTTACACGTAGAACCTATAACCTTTTTCAATTTCTCATAAATATATATAAATTCGTCTTAATATCTAAATATATCTAAACTCATTTTACGTAAGCTCTACAAAACTCACTCTACAATTTTAACTCATTACTATTTATAAAAAATTAAACTTATCTCAACTCAACATAACATTTAAACATTAATCTTTTTATGGAGGGTATTATGAAGGTTTTTTTTTTTAGTTCTTTAAATCATATAAACAGAGTCCGCTAACATGGGATTGCAGAATTTGGCCCAGTGGGCCTCTTTTTCTAATCATTATGGGCCCATTCCTAACTTTTTCTCCGCCGAGTTGTCTCTGTCCTGCAACCAACTGAGGTACAATGCTGGCCTCAATTCCTCACTCTTTGCCCGAAAAAGCAAAATACAAATAATTCATTAAGCATATTACAAGGAAAGACTCCAAACAATATAGAACACTGCCTGAATATCTTTCCAAAAACTTAAATATAAAAGAAAAAATTTTAAGTACAAGGGATGCTGATTATCTGAGTTTGAAACTCTTCCAGGTTGTGTTTCATAAAACTAAACATCGAAAGTTCCTAAACTTGTGTGAATATTATTTTAAGAGTAATGTTAGATATAGTTATGAGTTATGTAAGTATCACGCACTCTTTTTAAAAATGAGTAAGGTCTACCATTAAAAATTTATTTATTTTTCATGTAGATCTTATATTTATTTACTTTTTTTTTTCAAAATAAGTGTGTGGTGCGACACTTACGCTGTTGTGTACTCTATAAATATAAATATCATTTCTCTTATTTTTAGTATCCTCTTTAAATGTGTCTGCTTGTTCTAAAAAAATGTGCATGCTTGAATAGATAATGTAGGAAGGGAGATTAGATCGGGGAAAGACCAAAAGATAATACCTGTTAACGACTAAAAGTAACAAGCAAAGTTATCATACAGCCTACAATCGAGACTTGTGGTAGTTGTCACAACAATCAAGGAGATATGGCATACAAGCCAATAAAGTGGAAAAATTATAATCACAAGCGAGTAGAAGTGGCTGCATTCGATGCTGAGATAATCTCAGATGATATGAATTAGTAATATTTTATGGATCTTATTGAATGTGTTTAAATATAAATAGGTTGACATACGTGTTTGAATGTATAAAATAGGTTGAGATGAGTTTAAATTTATTTTAAGAAGTTGAAAAAATAGTGAATCTCATCAATTATTAATTTGAGATAGATTGAGATGATCTTGATATCCAAACATAAGTTAAGGTTAAATCTAGAAGGAATGGGTGTAGAAATGAAAAGGAGTCTCCCAGAATTGACTATATATACATTGTAGAAGGATGTTTAGAGGTTTGGTAGATTCCAAATTATGGGTTCAAGAGGGAAAAGATGCTTCTAAAAAAGGATTCAACTTGGGGTAAGTTAGGCCCAAGCCAACGAGGACTTCTAGAGAAGTTGGGCCACAATTTTAAAGCATGAGTTGGGTTTAAACTTTAGGATCAAAGTTCTTACAGCCCAAATTGAATCTATAATTTGAACCATTCCGCTTGGGTCCACAGAGGAGGAGGGGAGAGGAGTCAGGACAGACAAGGGAGGTTAGGGAAGAAATACATGACACCTCTAATCTCATTGCAAAACTCATGCAATTTTGAAAATCATCATGCATAAGCCATAGAGAGAGTGGATCGGAAAAGAAAAGATGAAGAGCTACCCGGGGAAGAGCAACTAAGAAATTAGGATCCATTCTGGATGAAATTAGGAAGTGCAACTCATGCATAAACCATCCCTTCTATGCTCATCTTTCGGTTACACAGATGAGATGAAAAATATGTGAATAATAGTGAGATTATTTGTGAATAGTAGTGAAATAGTTTGAGTTAAGATGTTTTATAGAGTTTTGAAAAATGTGAGAAAAAATTGAATAAAAATATTATAAAAGTTAAAGTATTGTTAGAATATAATTTCTTAATATTATTTTTAGTTTGAGATTTGAAAAAATAAAATTATTTTTTGTATTTTGTTTAGAAGTTTAAGAAAGTTATAATGATTAGGTAATGATTAGATGAAAAAGTTCTAAAGTTGAAAATTTAAAATTGAAAAATATTTATTTTTTAATGATATTTAAATATTCAGATGAGATGAAATAAAGTAGAGCGATGCTACTCTGTTGCCTGCAGGTGCCAGCTCATTGTGCCGCCTAATGCAAATTGCACTTTTTTTTTTCCTTTTGCTTTTAATTTCAATCATTTTAAAAACATCTTTAAATATTTTTAAAAAATTAAAAAAATACAAATAGACTAATAGTCACTTCCTTAACTATTAAAAAAAAATTAAATGTATGAGCGGTCAAAATGAAGAGGTAAATGGAGAAGACATAATAGCATTATTCAATAAAATGGGTCGAGACCATCAATGAAACCAAATGGGACCGCACTCAAAACAAGTCAAAACCATATTACCCAACGTTACCAATTACGAGCATAAGAGAACAAAGCTGAAAACTACAACAATAAAGATCGATGTGCTTCCTTCCTTCTCCACGAACCTAAAATATGGAGTATAAACCATCTCTTTCCCCTCATTTATTACACCCACAGACACACTCTCTTTCTTCGTCTTTAATGCTCAAAGGTGGCGGCCCAAGGAGGAGGGACGATTACAGGAAGGATTAGAGTTTGAGGAGCGGCAACAGAGTCTGCAAAAATGAGAAAGAATGTCTGAGTGAGAGATGAGAATCTGAGGTTGGAAAGCAGAAAAACTCTAAACTAACAGAACAAAGAGATGGTATCTTTGTTTTACCTAATATTGTTTTTTTTTTTTCCCTTTTTAGTATTAAATATATGATATTTTTTTTTATTTATTGTTTCCCAACGTCATTAGAAAATTAAATAAAATTTAAAAAGTATTCCTTGTTTTATGTTAAATGGAATCTCCATTTTAAGTGAAATTAAGAAAGAATATTTTTTTTTAATTGGGTGGGGTGGACCGACTTTTATAAAAAAGTGAATCACACTAATAAAAACTAGTTTTGTTTTACAATTTTTTAAGATGAGATCCAATTTTTTTTACAAAGACTTGCACGAGACTTGTCTATTTGAAATTTGTATAAATAATTTATTTTATAGAGTTGAGTTGAGCTTAAAATTATAAATTAGCTTGGACTCTGAGGTTGTATACAATATCTATACACACACACACATACATTCATATATTTTGCTCAATATTATATCTATACAGAATATCAATTTGACAGGTGGTTGCGAATTGATATTATCCGATTCTCAATACACGACTCGAAGATCATATAAAATACTTACATAACATAATTTGATTAGAAAGATAAATTTTAAAATTTGAGCCTTACAAATCAATTTTTTTCATTTAACTGATATGGAGGTGTGCTCTACACACCGACTTAAGAATAGAATAACTCAAAAAGAGAAATTATCTGATTTTGGGTGACTTCAATCGATCCCAATCGATCTAACGTATTTATGTGGGAGTATTTATTAGGTACTTCTGAAACATAGATATATGGTATTTTTATCCAGTCATAAGAGGTCATGTTAATTAAAAGAGAGGGGCTACCAGCCGGACGGGTGAGAAATTCATTTTTACACCTGCGAATGAGTAACTGACATATATAAGTTGTAGCAAACTAAATAATAGGCTGGCATGCAGGGAATCATTTTATTTTATTTTTTCGAAAGGATAAGTTCCAGCCCTCTCTCTCTCTCCCCCTCCCCCAACAGCTTTCTCCCCCCACATCCGATTTCTTCATTTTTCAATGAAAGGATGTGCGCCCATCTCTTCAAATATATCTCTTTGCTGGTGGCTAGTTACCTTTCCACTTCTTATTTGCAAATCACTTTTCATTTGCTCCCATTTCAAGCATTAGAGTTACTATCCTACTTTAACTTCATGGGGACAGATTTAAGAGCAACTCAAAATAACAACCACAACCTAGCTTAATATGCAGAATAAATAAATAAAAAACTTACAGATACTTGCTAAAATCGACTAGGTTCCAGAACGAGTTGAGGGAGGGAGATGAGTTTGTTCCAAATCACTCTCAACGGAATCTCGAAATGAAGATGAGACAAAGGGAGAAAGGAAAAAGGGAATGAGAGAAAGAGGTGAAAGGGAAGAGGAGAAAGAGGAGAGGAGAGGAGATGAGAGAACAGACAGAGAAGATGAAATGAAAAAAATGGAGGAGATGGGACGAAGGGAGAAAGAAAAAATTCACTAAACTCGCACACATCATAATACACATAAGTCCTATATGTGTTGAAATTCTATTGACCGGTGTAAAAAGGCAAAACACACCCGACCTGTTTGAAGCATTTCTCTAATTAAAAATAATAATTTCATGAATAGATTTAATTACATGCTATGCTATGTTATGATAAAAAAAAAAAAAAAAAGTTCTAAGCCTGTCCAATAGCACCAATTATCAAGTTCATATACTCAAACAACACTCCATCTCAAAAACAAAAAAATAATAAATAAAAACTCGAAAGAAAAAATTAAATGCGACTCAATCGTTCAAATTTATCTACAATGAATAATACTACTCATCATTCCTTTTACCATCATCATCTTATCATTCCATGATATAGTATTAAATAATTGTGGATTATTTACTATATTTTACTTGTGAACTTATCATTTAGGCCATGTTTGGATTCAGAAAATATTTTATCTCATCTCATCATTACAACTTTTTCAAATTTCCACACAAAATATAATAAACAATTCAACTTTTTCAAATCACAAAATAATAATAATATTAAAAAATAATATTCTAACAATATTTTTTTTAACTTTCATCTAAAATCATCTCCTCTCATTTCTGAATCCAAACCAACCTTTAAGGCGACATCGAATGATCTTAAGAGTTTAATGATAAAAAAGATGAAAAATAGATTTTATCCATCTACAAAATGGGGATGGAGGCCCAAAGCTTATTCTTGAATTTCGTTTGTGAGATTGATAAAAATAAATATTTTTATGTATTCCTTATAATTTCTATGTGTACTAAACTACTATAGTATCATATATTTTATTACGTGAGACAATCCTCACTGTTTCAGTCGAAACAATGGGCACAAATATCTCCCTGATGTTTTCATGTGTCAATTTTACCGGACATGTTTTCCCTAACTTGGCCATTTCTGAAGGAGAACGAACACAAGAAACAATGTACATTTTTTCCCCTACTTTATAGCAATAAACAATATTCAAGTACAGAGAAATTAATCCCTTGCCCCTAATAAAAAAGTACAAAAAAAAAAAAAAAACATAAACCCTTTACATTTAAATGCAACGAGTTCAGAAGAAATAACAGCTAGTTCACAACAAGAAAACGGCAGAAAAAGCCTCTCCATTGCCCTTGAACATTGGAGATGACGAGTATAATCAACTTCCTACCTTTGGTTTTCCTTAAATTAGTCTCTTATTCCTCTACCTCAGTATCAATTTCAAACTATATGCGTGTTTATACCTTTATCTTATCGCCTAACTCACTCATGGTCCATGGTGTTCCTGATCTTGGAACCTACTGCTTACAAATGCATAACCTGCTACTACAATGGGGGGTTATTATACACAAATGCTATCTGTGTTTACCTGTAAGGAGGCTCTAAAATTACATAAAGAAGCACAGATACTTCTTAAACTTTTTCTTTCTAGCAGCGGCCGCTTTTTCTCCATTTGGAGCTGCCGGACGGGTTTTGGATGATTGAGACACATTGTGAGAACTTGATGATGGACCTTCATTTCTGAAGTTTGTCCTCAGATTTCTGCTGGCATGCTTTAAATTGTTGCTATCTAGGACACGACCACGTGCAGCTGATTTGGGAATAGAGCAATCCGTTTCGATGGTTTCTTCAGGTGCCAAGGTTTTTCTTCCACTCCTAACAAGAGATCCTGCAGAGTACACATAAAATAAATTGACAAGCGTATATGTGCACCAAAATTGTAGAGATCATCACAACAGGCAACGAATGTGAGTAGAAGAATTCTGTGTGTACAGCAATAAAGGAAAACTTCATAAATGCAGAGATGTGAGCATGGGTGTCAACAGACCAGAGTGGTATGATAATAGAAGACAAGAAGTTCAGCACTTAGTAATAGATAGTTTGCACTGCAATAGATCACACTCGCCTACCGAGCATGTGTAAAAGCAACTGATGGGACTTACAATCCTCATGTTACTTTTTTTTTTTTTAAATACAATAATAATTATAATAAACAAGAGAACAAATAATGTGAAACAGTGAACGTTTAAAATGTTTACAGACCTGAGGTGGGTAAAGATATGAACCCCTCATCCGGTTTGACTGATGCAGATACACTCAACTTGAAATCTACATCCTCCTGATTCTTTACGGGCTCCTCTAGTATTTTCAAAAAAGCCTCTGAATCAAAGTATGCATCTGATGACATGCTCGTGCAACCAGAATTTTCTGAACTTGAAGTCAATGCCGGATTATCAAGTTCCCATAGTCCCAAGCCATCATCTCGAGATGGGTAATCTGGCCAATCATCTGGAAATGTATCTGCCAAGTTCAATCTGCTCGTGTTTTCATCCGCACTTACCTGCAAGACATAATTATGCTTCATCATACAGAGAGAACCTCCAACCCAAAAAGAAAACGCCAACCCCCACAAACAGAAACAAAAGAAGGGATAGACTCTTATCAAATTCCAGTAATAACCAACAGATAAGATTGTTCTAGACTAATTTTCTATATGTCAAACAATGCCTTATGTTCTACACTTTATCAACCAGAATTCTCCTTGTCATGAGAAAGACCTAGTAGAGAAATATACTCACTAAGTTGACACCTAGCAATCAAGAATATTTTACATGGTATAAATTTACGGCTGTAGAAGGCCCAACATAAATTCAGCTTAGATATATGTCTGATTCCGAGGAATGAAACTCATATAATCTCCCAATTTACTATAAGAAAACGTCCCTAATCAACAATTTCATTGCTTAATTGGTTAGCCATTCTGGTATTGAGAAATCTCAGAAATGCATTCAAGATCATATGAAGGCAAACGGCAAAACTATTAGGCCCCAATATAGAAGCCATATTTTTTTTTTATAGAGAATGGCTAGTAGGTCTTCACAAATTTTACACAAGAAAGTTTAGAAACTGACATGGGTTAGGCCCCGTTTGGATGTTGATGGGGTCCCAATTCATCTCATCTCAATATCAATAAAACCACTTAAACACAAATACTTTTCACTTTTAAATTTTAAATTTTTAACTTTTTCATCTAACCATTATTTAATTACTACAACTTTCCCAAACTTCCAAACAAAACATAAAAAACAATTCAACTTTTTCAAATTTCAAAATAAATATTATATTCTAATAATATTTTAACTTTATAATTTCTTTTATTCAATTTTTTCTCTCCTTTCCCAAAATTCCATAAAACATCTTAACTCAAACTATTCCACTACTATCCATACACTATGTCACTAATATTCACAGATTTCTCATCTCATCTCAACATCCAAACGAGGCCTTAATGTGATATGTCATATCTACTTTACAATAAAAAAAAATTTACAATTTAATGGATCACATTAAGCCAAGTCAATTTGTAAATTTACTTGTGTAAAATTTCTGTGTAGACCAAGCATTCTTGTTTTTATAAATATATATAAAAGCCAAATGACTCAAGATTATTAAAATGAATAATAACAATTAAATATAATGCAAAATCAGCTGCTCATCAACTAGTGTCAAATAAATATATAAATATCAATGTTTTCCACGAGTTATAAAACTTAGAAAACCATACATGTGGCTTGCTTGTGGAACCTTTTCCAATAATATTGTCGGCAACAACTGATTTAGTTGGGTGAATGCGGTTTTCACTGGCAATATCAGTGCCAGCCGGTTTCTGCTGCTTTTCACAGTTTTGGCTTTGCTTGCAGCCACGAAAGAGTCTACAAAGGGAGCTCACTTCCTGCACATCATCCAACCAACTGGCAGTTGAATGACAGGTTTGGTTCAAAATTGTACGAGAAGACATACATTAATAGTACTAATGAATTCCATAGAATACCTGGGCCTTGTTGACTTCATAAGGTTTTCCCTGAGCTATCTTGTATTCTTGAATCATCCAATCAGTTTTATGCCCATGAGTGTGGTTTTCAAAGAATTCAAACGTAGTTCTCCAACCAGTGATCACAGAGTTCGAGTATATTTTACAGGCCTCTCCTTTGGCCTTCCAGAACCCAAAGTTGTTGGTAGCTTTGTTTTCCTCAGAGGGTATGAAGTACCATCCTTCTGCATATAGCATATATACCCAATTACCAACTAACTTCGTAAGCTTATTTCATGTTATTGTTTATACACAAAGATGATATGGAAATTCCCAAAAGAAATCTAACAGCATGCTACAAACAGTATCTTCAAGAAAAAGTAGCATGCTCGATTTCTTATTAATTATCGAAAAAAAAAAGTAGCATGCTCGATTTAAGTGGCAGTCTATCATCTAAAAGACTGGTTGAAATGGGGGCCATACACAGATCATTATTGCAGCGAAGCCAAAGTCATGATTACAAATAATATAGTCATAAAACATAAAATAAAAAACTAGAAATTAACTTCTCGGACATAGTGATTGACACTATGAGCACATATGCATAGGACAGGATTACTCAACTCCTTACAATAGAAGTAAACACTCTATTAACTAATATATCCAGAAATTCTTCTTGTCCAACAAGTACATGTGTACCAATACACAGCTTGACATTCCACTAAGTAGCAGACTGATACATAAACATTTACCAAAAAAGAAACAGAAAGTCATGTCTTACATACACTTTTCATAAATTAGACGTCAAGGTCGGTCTGTAAAATCTATCTTCAAAAGCTCAAGATTCTGTTTCAGTTGTGTATTTTCAAAAACTTTTGCCACTTCAAAACATACACATTGCAATAAAAGCATTTATAAAGAGTTTATGCCTGCTGATACCTCAGACCAACTAAAATTTATTATATTAATATAAGAGAGCTCAAATAGGCATTCAACAATGGGTCATCTCGTGGAGAGGAAGGGGTATCTTTTAAGGTACCAATAGTTCACACATCATTCGGAGATATGATAATCTTAAAAGTACATAACACTTACCAGGCAGATTTGAGGGTTCCCAAAGGAAAGGATTCACTTCTGTTATCACATTGCCTGGGAACTGGGATCTAGTCATTTTCAGAAAAGAAGAAAAGATCTCCCTGTGGGTACAATCTAATCTTAAATCTCCAAGGGCGGTAGCTGCTGGAGGAAACATTGTGAAAGTCCAAAAGAATATAAAACAAAATGGGGACCAAAATCTGCCTCTGAGTAGATTGCAGAAGAAGTGTTCGTCAAGCTGGCAAAGAGAAAACTAATTAGATGAGGTAGTAAGATATCCAGAACCAAGTTACCAATTACTAAAAGCAAAAGAAGGAAGTGAAATATTGTGAAGCTGGGAAAACATCTGTTAGTTTCAGTGAGCAAGTAAACCTCAAGATTACTACAGAGAAGATGTGGAATCCATGAAGATTTTCCATATGGGGTCAATATTGAATGAAACAGAGAGAAAATAGCAAAACATCAAACGACAATACCTGTAATTTTTTTCAGAATAGAATTTGAAATAAAACATCGAGTATTGATTTTTCATCAAACTTATTTTTAGCTACTATTTTTTTTTTATATGCAGTTTTTAGCTACTAAATAACAGCACCTGACCTGTGTTGGCCAAAAATAGCAATATGCAGTGAAGATTTACATTTGTAAACAATAGGCAAAGATGAGTCAATGAGAAAAGTTTATAACATCTCAAATAAACAGCAGACATAAAGCCCGAAAGGCCTTTTTTTTTTGCTATTCAAGAAATCTCATAAAGGTCAAGAACATATGCTATAAAATAAAAATCAACAACTGAATGAGTAATGAATTAACCCAACACGTTTACATTCAGATAATAATCAGGAACCAAAGTGCATGACCTGGTACTCTAACATGATTGTTAGATAACAAAAAACAAAGCCTTTTGGGCTTTATGTCTGCTGTTTATTTGAGATGTTATTAACTTATCTCAATGACGGATTAACGGATTGATTAACAGAAAATCTAACCCACTGAATTTGCAAACAGGAAAAAATACAACCTTCCGCTGCCACAGTAAGTAGAAATCAATGAAGACACAGAAGATGATGGAGCTTCATCGCAATCAATAAACAATGAATCATAATTAACAAAGAATAATTGTAATTAAAAGCTACATCGTCCACAATATGTAGAAAATTAGAAATTCATTAAAATCAAATGATAATCGACTATAACATGCCCAGGAAAAATACAGAAGAAGAGAGAAGGAAAACAACGGATCCGAACAACGAATCGCAGTTATAATGAAGAAATCAATGAAGACATAGAAGATGATGGAGTTTCATCGCAATCAATAAACAATGAATCATAATTAACAAAGAATAATTGTAATTAAAAGCTACATCGTCCACAATATGTAGAAAATTAGAAATTCATTAAAATCAAATGAAAATCGACTATAACATGCCCAGGAAAAATACAGAAGAAGAGAGAAGGAAAACAACGGATCCGAACAACGAATCGCAGTTATAATGAAGAAATCAATGAAGACACAGAAGATGATGGAGTTTCATCGCAATCAATAAACAATGAATCATAATTAACAAAGAATAATTGTAATTAAAAGCTACATCGTCCACAATATGTAGAAGATTAGAAATTCATTAAAATCAAATGAAAATCGACTATAACATGCCCAGGAAAAATACAGAAGAAGAGAGAAGGAAAACAACGGATCCAAACAACGAATCGCAGTTCTAATGAAGAAATCAATGAAAACACAGAAGATGATGGAGTTTTATCGCAATCAATAAACAATGAATCATAATTAACAAAGAATAATTGTAATTAAAAGCTACATCGTCCACAATATGTAGAACATTAGAAATTCATTAAAATCAAATGAAAATCGACTATAACATGCCCAGGAAAAATACAGAAGAAGAGAGAAGGAAAACAACGGATCCGAACAACGAATCGCAGTTCTAATGAAGAAATCAATGAAAACACAGAAGATGATGGAGTTTTATCGCAATCAATAAACAATGAATCATAATTAAAAAAGAATAATCGTAATTAAAAGCTCCATCGTACTTTCCTTTTCTTTCTTTCCACCTTTTCTCATCAAACAGATGGATTTTTCCCGAACCACGTATTAAAGAACAACGGAAACTTTAGGACAATAGATAAAATAAAGATCCGAGATCGAACCTGCAAGAGGACTTTCAACGGATGGGCGTAAGTCGATCAGTGACTGCTAGTAGTAGCAGTCAGCTTCTGCGGTCCTCCCTCCACACAGAGAAACCACGATCGGGGAAGGCTGTCTTGGCCTGTATTTATAGGCGTTGATTGTGGTTAAGGTCCAAGGTTACAAAACCATGGTTAGGTTGTCTCTTTTCCACAGAAAATGATAAATACTTTGTAATATGCATGAAATTTAATAATCTCTCAAAAAAAAAAAAAATCTTAAATAATATAGAGTTGTAGGCTGCGCAACTCTCGTTTACTTTTTTTTTTTTTTTTTTTTTAAATAATAAATTTATGACTCAAATAAAAAAATTATATTTTAATAATAAATCTAATATTTTTAAAAAAGAGTGTGCAGAACAACACAAATACTTCTTTTATAAGCTAATATAATAGAATTATTAGAAGTTCTACGGTCATAAAAATAAAATATAAAAATAAATTTACAAATTAACTTGATCAAATATAATATATTAGATTGATTTTATAATAAAAATAATTTTATAATTTAATATATTATATTATGTTAGTTTATGAATTTATATTTATGAGATATTTTTGTATTTAAAACATTTTACTAAAATTATATATTGCTGATATACTTGATGAATTATTAATAGTGTTTATAAATTATTTTTCTCGAATTATAATAAATCATAATATTATATATTCATACTTTAAAGTTATTAAATAATGAAAAAATCCTCAGTACTATTAATATGATAGAAGTTTCATATTAATATGATTAGAATTTTTTTCTTTGAATAATTAACCATGGCCACCAGTTTTATACTCACGATTTGGGCAACAATACGTGACGTGGCGCGTCATCGTTGGATGAGCTCGTCATCCCTTCGGCAACTTGTGTTCCCGACAGCCCTTTGCCACGAAGCTTCCTTTGTAAGACTTAAATGTGAAGCGCTTGATCATTAGCTTCGGGGAATAGTGACGTGGCATGTTTAGGTTGGTCGTGGTCAATGTTCTAGTAACAGTTTGTTACTCCATCCACCCTTCTTTATTTTGAATTGAACACAAATCAATTCTTCTTCGGGAAGCAACTTAGGCTTTGTTTGTTTTTAGAAAATATCTTATTTTATCTCATCTTATCTAATCATTATAATTTTTTCAATTTTTAATATAAAATAAAATAAATAATTTAACTTTTTCAAATCTCAAAATAAAAATAATATTAAAAAATATATTTTAATAATATTTTATTCAACTTTTTAACTTTAATCTTAACTTATCTCATCTTCGAAAACAAATGGGTCCTTAGCCTCGTTTATTTGTTTTTATAGATGAGATGAGATGGGATGAGATTGAAATTAAAAATTGAATAAAATTTTGTTAAAATATATTTTTTTAATATTATTTTTATTTTAAAATTTGAAAAAGTTGAATTTTTTTATTTTATTTTATGTGAAAATTTTAAAAATTTATAATGATTAGATGAGATGAGTTGAGAGAAATTGTAAAAATATACGAGACCTAAAATGTAAAATACATAACTTTCGTGAAATTATTTGAAAAAAATAAGAAATTATTATAATAAATAAATTCTTTTATATGGATATAATTTTTTTTCTTCAAAAACTTGCACGGAGTTCCCATACTATAAAACTATATAAATAATTCTATTTTTAATTTATAACATCAACTATCACTTCCGCATAGATCAAGAGTTTAAAGGTTTATTAATGTTTCGTTTATTTTCAAGAAATATTTCATCTCATCTTACCTCATTATTACAATTTTTCTAAATCTTCACACAAAATAAAATAAACAATTCAATATTTTCAAATCTCAAAATAAAAATAATATTAAAAAATATATTCTAATAATATTTTATTTAACTTTTTAACTTTAATCTTAACTCATCTCATCTCATCTCTGAAAACAAACGAACCCTAAATTAATATTTCTATATAAGAGATGTTATCTCAATTTATGATCGATCATACATTCAAGTGATAAATACAATATGAATTATATTATGTACTTTATTATAATTTACTCATATTTTATTGTGTTAATATGAACTTATTTATCAATCCTTAAATTAACTCTTAATTTTAAAAAATTTCAAAAGTGGTGGAAAATATTACCACATTAAAACAAGATAAAAGTATAAGAAATTTTTTATCATCAAGTCAGTGTGTAGAGCATATTACGCATTGGTAAAGTGCTTACATGATATAATTTGATTTGAAAGATAGATTTTAAAATTTGAATTCTTACAAATCAAAGACTTATTATTTAATTGATGTGGATAATGTGCTATATACACTGACTTGAGAATAGAATAACTCAAAGTACGATAAGAGTTTAATATAGACCATTTTCCATACTATGATTTGCTTCTAAATTACTTACATTAATTATAGAATGTTAGCTAATAAACTCTAGTACACCTACACATGATACGCCAATGATATTTTGAACCATGACATGCTTTAAAGGTCACGCTATATAGCTTGTCGACATATTATTAAAAAAAGGTTGTGGTTGATAAGGCTCTGATCTCATACACTGCTTGCCTGCAACGATGACGGCGTTGAAAATGGAAGACCTCGATGCACGACGGTATAGGTCAGTTAGTGTTAACTCCCTAAAAAAGACTTGTTGATGTATGTTCTTCCTTTGGTATTTTTACTTCAGGATATATGAAAAGGGTTAAATCCCATAATAGTTTTCTATTTGATGTGGTGGTGCTTTCGGCAGAAGTTGAGGCTGAGGTTCAGCCCTACCGACAACCATGAGGGTTCTCAGTTGGAATTCCCTTGGGCTTGGGGTTCGAGTCCTTCGAGACTTAATTCGGAAAGAAGATCCCAATTTTGTTTTTGTGATGGAAACCAAATTATTAGCCTGTAATTTAAAGGTTGAATTTGGGTTGGGATTTTTTTTGGATGTTTAGCAATTAGTTGTGATGGTCGTAGTGGTGGGTTGGGACTATTTTGGCATCGGGATACTAATCTAGATCGGCTTATTCAAATCATCACTTAGATGCTTTGGTGATTGATGGGGCATCAGGACTAAAGTGGTGACTGACAACAATTTATGGGCATCTTGAAGTTGCAAAGCGATGTGAGGTGTGGAAATTATTAAACTTTATTTTTGCTTCTGTTACGGGTCCGTGATTGTGTTTTGGGGACTTTAATAAAATTTTGGTTCAATCTAAAAAGCAAGGAGGTCATAATTGTGCAGCTGGACAGTTGACTGCTTTTGGAGAGGTTGTTGATTATTGTGGTTTTAAAGGCCTCGACACTGATGGATCTTTGTTTACCTGGTCTAATATGCGGGATGGGGTAGCTCATATTCAAGAAAGACTGAATCAATTCCTAACTAATGCAGATTAGTTGTCTTTATTCCTAAGACTCCGATTAGAAATTTTACTACTTCTTATTCCGACTATATTGTTTGATTCTCAATATCATTAGCTTAGTTCAATCTCGGAGACGAGGTTCTAAACCTTTTGGGTTTGAGGCTACATGGGTGGGGGCTAAAGGGTGTGAGGATATTATTAAGAAGTCTTGGAAATCAATAGAACATGCTGATGCAGTTTCAAAATTGATGAGTGCTATCTCTTCATGTAATCAAAATTTGAAGCTTTGGTAAGGTAGTCAATTTGGTAATCTACAATCTTAGCTACGATCTAAGCAAAAGGAATTAACTTGCTTAGTAGAGGGCCCTCCATCTTTATTTTCCAAATCTGGCTTGAACTCGTTTAGACATGGCCTTAATCTTTTACTGAAACATGAAGAGTTGATGTGAAAACAAAGGTCTAAGGCTTTATGGTCATACTCGGGGACTAGTATTCTAGGTTCTTTCATTGGAAGGCTACTTAATTGCGTTCAAGAAATTCTATTTCTTAGCTTAAAGATTACTTTTGTTGTTGGACTAAAGGTAGTGCATTGGATTCTCTAGTGTTATCATATTTCCAACACTTATTTTGCACTTCTAATCCAACATGTATGGAGATTGTGTTTGAGGCTGTCAATCCAAAGGTCACAACAACAATGAATGATGATCTTTTGAAGTCTTATTCAACTGACGAGGTATGATATGCTTTATTTTAGATGCACTCTCTAAAGGCACCAGGGTTGATGGTTTGTGTTCAATTTTTTCTAAAAATATTGGCACATTGTAGGGAGTTTGGTTATATGGACAGTCTTAGACTCTTTAAATCGTGGTCTAATTCCACATACTCTAAATGAGACTTTTATTGTTCTTGTTCTAAAGAAGAAGAGGCCTGAAAAAATTCAAGAATTTAGGCTTATCAACTTATGTAATGTGATCTACAAAATAATTGCAAAAGTTATTGTTAATAAACTAAAAACCATTGTACCCCTAGTGGTGTCAAATAGTTAAAGTGTTTTTGTTCCGAGTAGGCTTATAACGGATAATATACTTGTGGCATTTGAAACTATGCATTGTATCCGTAAAAGGATGAGGGGGCGTAGTGGTGTGATGTCATTGAAGTTGGATATGAGTAAAACCTATGATTGAGTCAATTGGAGTTTTCTTGAGAATATCATGTTGAAACTTGGTTTCAATTGAAGATGGGTGACTCTTGTATTATCTTGCATTAATTCAATCTCTTATAAGATGCTTATTAATAAGGTGCCTACTTCTTCATTTGCTACAACTCGAGGTTTGCGTTAAGGTGATCCTTTATTTCCTTACTTGTTTGTTCTATGTACTGAGGGGTTGTCATCTCTACTTCAAGTTGCTAAACATAGGAAACTGATCAAGGGTGTCCGGATTTTCCTATAGCTCCTGATGTTACTCATTTATTTTTTTTATAGATGACAATTTATTATTTTATTAGGCTACTCATTCTCAAAATGAAGATTTGAAACAGTTATTACAAGTTTATGGGTTGGCTTCAGGGCAGCAGATAAATGTGGGCAAATCTAAACTTTTGATTAGTCCTAACACAAAAGTTGAGGAAGTTGATGGAATTATGCCATTTGGGATGTGCATTCTTTACAATCTCATGATTGCTATTTGAGTCTTCCTTCTTTCATTGGACGGTCAAAATGTAATACTTTTAAGGATTTAAAAGATAATGTTTGGAACAAGTTACAAGGTATGAAGGAACAGTTGCTTTCATAGGCAAGCGGATAGATAAGTATTAATAAAGGCGGTTCACAGGCATTACCTAGCTATGCCATGAGTCGTCGTTTTTTTTTTTTTTTTTTTTTTTTTTTTTTTTGTAAAGACTTGGAAGGATTGTTTGCTAAATTCTAGTGGGGACAATGTCAATCTAAACAGAAGATACATTGGCTTAGTTGGTCAAAGATGTGCTCTTCAAAAATGCGAGATGGTATGAATTTTAAGAACCTTGAGCTTTTTATCTGGCTTTGTTTGCAAAACAAGGTTAGCGATTGATTCAAATTTAAATTCCTTGTTGTCTCGAGTCTATAAAGCTAAATATTTCCTTTCCATAGATTTTTTCATTCACATTTGGGTAATAAGCCCTCATATGTATGGATGAGTATTTGTGTTGTTAAATTTCTTTTGCTAGCTGGGGGTATTTGGAGGATAGGGAATGGTGCAAATGTTAGGATAAATCAAGATAAATGGCTCCCAATTTTTTTGTTACCTGAGTCTCTTCCACCTAATCATGTCATTCATGATGATTCAAAAGTTAATATGCTTATACATCAACCTAATGATTCTTGGGATGTGGATTTGATTGAATCTATATTTTCTCCTTTTGCTGCTAATGTTATTGTACAACTTCTTTTATTGCCAAGGGGTTGGGATGATAAGTTTGTATTGACAGACACTAAAATTGGCTTGTATTCAATAAAGTCTGGATATCATCTTGTTGTGACATTATTTAAATGGGTAGTTCTGATTTTCAAGGTTCTCATCCTTTTGGTGTCAATTATGGAATTTAAACCTTCCTAATAAAGTTAAGAACTATGGGTGACGAATCTGTAAGAATAGTCTTTCTACAAAAATGAATTTGCTAAAAAGTGGTGTTATTTCTAATGTAGATTTGCTCATTGGTAGTGGAAGATTGCTGTCATATTTTTTACAAATGTCCAGATGTGAAAAAATTGCTGGTTGTACATTGTCCTTTTGTTATACCTTTTCTGGAGACTGTTGGTAATTATCACTATCTCTTGGGATGTTTGAAAATATAAGAATATGAAGTTATTTCAGAATTCTAACTGTATGCTTAATGATGTAGTTGATAATTATTTGGAATATGCTGATGGGTACACTACCATTAAGGCCCGGTTTGTATTCATAACCTATCTCAATTCATCTCAACTCATTTCAATTCATCTCATTACTATTCATTACTATTCAACAACTTTAACTCACAAATCTCACTACTATTCACAACCCATCTTATTACTATTCATAACCCATCTCAACTCATCTCAACTCATCTCAACTCATCTTTGAATCCAAACGATACCTAAATTGCATCAGTCGATTGTATGTAAGGATATTATTCTTTGTTGGAAACCTCATTTGCAAGGTACAAAAAAAACTTAATTTTGATGGTGCTTTGTTCCATTTTTCTGATTTTGGTGTGATGGGGGCTATTTTAAGGAATGATGAAGGTGGTGTTTTATTTGCTTTGTGTCGAAAAGAACTTGGGCTATTTGAAGTGGAAAACATTGACGCTTTCGCTACTTTGATAGTTTACAGATGATCTTGCATTTGGGTTTCTCCAGTTTATTATTGGAAGGAAATTCTTTGTCTGTAATTGAAGCTATTAGCTTTAAAGAATCTAACTTTTCCAGGTAGGAAAATATAATATTTGAGATCCAAAAACTTATTTCTTCTTTTCTGACATACTTAATGTTGGGAGATAAGGTAATGAAGCAGCTCATTTACTTGCGAGACATGCTCGTCTTGTGGATGATACAGTTCAATGGTGGTCTCAATGTCCAAATTTTATTCAGTCTAGAGTCTTACAAGATGCTGATGTGTAATTACATGATTTTATCATTGTAACTAATTATGTTATTCTTATGAATGAGATTATTCCGTTCTATAAAAAAAAAAAATCGTGCGGAATTCATTATATCTGCCAGGGCCTGCTCAATAGTAAGGCCATTTAAGCCATTGCCTAAGGCTCCCATCCTATATAAGGTCTCCAAAAATAAAAATGAAGTGTTTTAATTTGTTTTTTTGAAAACAAATAAAAATATTTCATTAAATAAAAATTTAAATAATTTTTATAGTTTTTAATGTGTGCAAGACCCCATAATACTAAATTTAATATTTAGTACAATAATTTTTTTTTTATAAATAATACAATGAATTATTTATATTTTAAATCAAATTTTAAGATCTTGCTAAATTGAAGCAAAAAATCTGCACTGAGGCCTCATTTTCAGTTGTTGTAAATATAAATTCACAAAAACTGTATTTAAAGATTTTAAATAAAATCTCATTTTATTGAAAATTTTGAAAATACTTCATATAATAATTTATATTTTATTGTATTATAATTACGAATGAATCACTTAAATTTTGCCTTAAGCCTCAATTTGTATTAAGCCACCCCTGATATCTGCACATTAATATTTTTTTAAGTTAACCAATATGAAATACTTTTCATAAACAAACTTGAAAGTATAATATTTTTTTTTTATCACAATATGTCTTTCATCGACCATATGCAATTGAAATTTAAATTAACATTTGTGGCCAACTTTATACTTAACGTGGCAATATGAGGAAAGTTGATGGTTAACAAAATAGGACCCATGGATTTGGATCGAATTCCTATTTTGTTTTGTTACGAGGCTCTAGAAGCTCCAAGTGGCCTTGAAATCACCTTGATCGCAAGTTGCTTTACTCGTGGCTTGCGCTTCAAGCATATAATATTAACCGCACGTCACCCTTTAGGCCGACTACATAGTACATTATCCTAATATTAATCCAACTGGAAAACATATATTCCGGTAATTGTTTTTTTTTTTTAATAAGTGGGTATGTAAATATAATGTTTACTGTGGGATTTATTAAGTTATAAAAATGTTAAAATACAAGTATTTTTTTTTGAAAAATATTATTTTTACTTATAATTTTTACTTACATAATAAAACGTGTTAACGTGTCAGTTATTGATATATTAGAATTTAGAAATTTAAAATTTAAAATTTGAATTAAAAAAAATGAGTCTTCTATGTAAAATTATAAATACATATACACGGGTGATTTATTTATTTATTTTTCAAAAGAAACAAAGTTATAGTAAATAGAGGATAATGAGATGAATAGTGCTATGGGTACGCATAATATTATACGTACTAAATGGTAGCTCTATTTTATCAGTGTTTTTTTTTTTAAAAAATCTGAATTTTAAATTTTTATCATTTTTAATAGTTGACAAGTCAACACGTATTGTTATGTAAGTAAAATTATAAGTATAGTCCGAATAGATAGCTGTTTCTTAATAAGATATTTTCACCATTATTGGTGATATGCTAAAAATTATTATATTATAATTAGCAGATAATTTCTATTGATAATTTGATTTCTCAAAAAGATGAATTTGCCATTATAATTATTATATTATAATGAGGAGATAATCTATTTTTGGATTAAAGATAAATAAATTTTCAGTACATTCATGCATTTTTTTTTTTTTTTAATCTTTCAATATCTCTTGTCCTGCTAAAAGAAGAAAAATAAAAAGTTAGACAAATTATTAATACATACATAAAAGTTATCGTCATAAATTATATTATTACATACATAAAAGTTGTGACGACAAGCATAAGTGAGACCTAAGAATTGTCCAGCTATTATGAGTTGCAGTGATAATATGTGATACGATCTGTTAACTCAACATGAATACGACACGATAAAAGCGAGTTAGAGTTTAGTTTTAATAGGTTTAGATTAAAACGGATTGACTCGTTAGGACATGATTGTTTAACGGGTTGATAACGAATCAACTCGTTATGACCCGTTAAGAAAGTTAAAGTTATAATTATACTCTTATATGTAAAAATAAAATTGTTGAAAATTTAATTTCGATATTTTTATTATTTAGATTGTAATTTGGAATTATAGTTAGTTTTATATTTTTTATAAATATTGTGATTTTAACATTTATATAAAATTATGCTAAATTTAATCAAGTTAAACAGGTTAATTTCGGATCTGATCAACCCATTTATATAAATGGATCAAAACGGGTTGACATGACACGATTCATTACACGACCCGTTATGTTAATGGGTCGTATTCGGTTTTGTGATTTTGACAACATAAGCTTAACGGATCAGATTAGAGTTGACCTATATAATATAATATACATGTCTTCACACGACACGAACAAGATCCATTAACACGATTTGACATCCCTAATTATGAAGAACCTTTTTTGTTTGTCTATCACTCTACTACTATTTATTATTTTATTTTTTTACTATTTTTTACTACTATTCAATATCATTCAATATTTTATTATTACTTTTTCACCACTATTCACAGATTGTCTAAGATCACTTTACTATCCAAACATTAATTACCGACGTATCCAAATTTTAGTAATGCTAAGTACAAGTTTCAAATAGATAAATTTCGAGTAAGTGCTTTGTAAAAATATAGGTCATACTCAATGTTTTGAATACCGTATCGGAAGCCGTACCGGTCAATGCACTGGAACGAAATATTTCGGTACCGGTACCGTTTCGTGTATCGTTTCGGGATAGTCGATATATGAATAAATTATATATAAATATATATAAAAACTAAATTCTAAAATAATAGTCTATATATGAATAAATTATATATATATAAATTATAAATAGTCTAGTCTGAATTGAGGGTAAAAAAATAAGCTTGTAGTTTGAAAAAATGAAAAAAAATAAAAATTTGAAGGCCGAAATATTGGCCGGTACATGCCGAAATTGAGGCCGGAACGACTGGTACTGGCCAGTACGACCGATATTTAGGCCGGTACGAAACATATAGGGTACATGTATCGGCCCAGCAGTCGGTACGAAAAATTTCGGTTGTACTGGCCGGTACGGTACGAAATTCAAAACACTGGTCATACTAATAAAAAAAATTTTCTTACACTTTATTAAGGTAGGATTCACCTTTTTACAAAATCTTGCGTGTGATTTGTTTATTTGAGATTTATACAAATTATTTTTTTTCCTTGTAAATTACTAAAAAGAATTG
The DNA here is from genome assembly GCF_004785595.1 of Juglans microcarpa x Juglans regia. NCBI lineage: Eukaryota > Viridiplantae > Streptophyta > Magnoliopsida > Fagales > Juglandaceae > Juglans > Juglans microcarpa x Juglans regia. The sequence goes on from NC_054608.1 coordinate 11,891,266, forward strand.
CTAATGCAGAACCTCTTTGATATATGCATTAGGCACTCTTGAAAGCCAACGAAGTGATATTTTTATCATATTATAACATATTATGTAATGAAAACTGTTTATATAACATCCTATGATAATAAGAGGATGAGATACTTTGAAATTATCTAATAATTACTTAAGATGTTATTCTGATGAGTGATTTTATACTCAAGCCAGTGTATGGAGTAAAAGATTCTATTGTGATTATTGCATACGTGAGTTTCATTTTACTCTACACCTCACGTCCGAGCTTTGTAGCCATTGCTCATCCACTTTTATCTCAAAAATTTCATTGACATCGTGAGAATTTAGTTTGGAAATTTGGAATTATATTTTAAGAGTGTAACTTCTTTTTGGTATACTTTCAATTTGTTTATTAGCATATTTACTTCTTGTTGCAGGTTTCATATGTAAGGCTTATAATGATTTTTGTTTTTCTTTTTACATTCCTATTATATTTGGAAGGAATAAAATATATACGAGCTAAAGTAAGCTTACTAGGCCTAATCTAGGCCTAATCTAAGGGGATGTCCCATTATTAGAAGATAAAGAGAGAGAGAAATGAGAGACAAGGAGAGGATAAGAAAAAAGAAAAGGTATCAAGAGGAAAGAAAGGTGGACATGGAAAGAAAAATAAAAAATAAAAAATAAAAAAAAGAAAGGAAAGGAAGATGTCAGACACGCATGGGAATGCGGCAAATCCTCACCATTCCGTAAGGGCACGCAAATAGAGAGGACGTATAAAAGGAAATGATCAGAAAATTTTAGGGAGACTTTTTTTTTTTACTTTGACTTCTTCTCCAGCTTTTTCAACCTTTGGAAAGGAAAATGAGCTCCAGCGATAAGATCTACACCAAAAAATAAGTATCTGATATCCATTATACAGTAAGAGCGAGATATTATAAGGGGCTGTAAATAAGCTTATTATAGTACATATTCCCTCCCTCAAAATCTCGTAGACGTAGACTTTATGCTGAATCACGTAAATGCGTGTGTCTATATCTATTTTACATTCTTAGTATTTATTTTTCATTCACTGCCAATGATATATGCACAACCGCACCAGATCACGCCGAGGCTCCATACTACACCGTTCGAGGCTCAGATCATCATAGCGGGCTGGGAATGACTCTTTTTCACCTTCTAGACTTTTGTGTGTTTGGCATCAAGAGTATTAATGTCTCAATTTCTTGTTTTCTTTATGCTTAAAAGAGAGAGTCTAACTTGGAATATAGATGTTATATTTCAAAATTTTCTTAATAAATTAAAGTTGTGTTTGGATAGTGAGGTGATTTCAGATATTCTATAAATATTAGTGAAAAAATAATAACAAAATATTGAATAGTAACAAAAAATTAGTAAATAATAATAATAAAATAATAAAAAATAGTAGAGTATTCTCAACTAGTTCTAGATCTTCGTCAAGTAAGTTGGCATGGAGAAGTAAATGGTAAAAAAGATGTGTTCTCCACGTTAGTAGTTTACGGATATAATTTTTCATTTTTAATAATTCTTTTCACCGAACTGCCACCATCGACACATGAGCTCCATGCAGTCGTTCAGTTGCGTATCTTGTCCATTTGCTGTCAAAGCGTAGATTAAACCGATTCTAATTTAATTATGTTATAGCTTTCCCTAGTTAAGAATTAGGGAAGGAGGAAGTGGAAGTCGAAAGCTCCATCAAGCTTACCAAAAACTCTCCCTACTGGTTAGACTACAAGCAATCATATCTTTACGTGGTCTCTCTCTCTTTGACTAAAGATATTTATAATCATACAATGTACAAGTATCGTACATTCATTTTAAAAAAAATTAAAAAATATGAAATCTACATAAAAAATTAATTTTTTAATGATGAACTTCACTTTTTAAAATGATTGAATGTCACTTGCATAATTCATGACTGTATCTAACATTATTCTTGACCAAATCAAATGAACATGAATTCAAACCAATTTGTTTGGTCTATTACAATCTTTTGTTAACTATTTCCATTACTCTTGTATTTAAATGAATGCATTAAAGATTAAAAAACAAACGACAAAAGTGTTAAAAAATTATTTTCTTCATGCATCACAAATTCACAATCTTAAATATGTTCATATATTGGATGGCTTGTGAGGGACTCTTATAATAATCATCTTGGGGCCCATGATCCATCGCGAGTTTTGGCTTTTTAATAGCATGGACAGACACATCTCTTGTTGAATATCAATCAATATAAATGAATTAAGACCGGCTGCCCTTTTCAAAGGGGAATGAATTGACATGCTTTAAACAAATCAATCCACAGCTTTCATAACAAACCTAGAATTTTCAACAATGTTTCTCAAACATCAAACCATTTTTCTTTTCCCAAGCTATTTTACAGAGTCGCTTTAAACCCGGAAAACCAACTAATGATATAAAATTAAGTAATGGAACTAATTACAGGAGGTGCAATGAAAACAGAAGAACAGCAAGCTTAAGGCATCTGTCCTAACAATAATTTTTTACAAACTGTATGCTAACAGCATAAAGATGAGCAAAAGATGTGTGGAGTTTAAGGTGGAGTATTCACTGTCAAACAACATCAAAGGATAACTCCTCGATAGCTAGAACATATACCATATGGTTGGGTTAAATGACACTCAAAAGCTGATGAAGAAAGCAAAGCTATAAGACCATGTAGATCAGTAGATGCAAGCAAATGTAAACCAACATATTTGCACCCGTTTCTTCCTCTCCTCATTGAAACTTAAATTTCCTAATTGACTAGATTTGTGTTATTAGTCAGGGACAAACTTTGGCTTAGGCAATTTGTTCCCGGGATAAGCATGTATTCTCCAGAGCTTTGGTTAGTACCTGTGTCTCCTCAATCTTGGGTTTCAAATCATTTTTGAGATTTGCATTGCACTCCTGGTACCTGAAGCATGTTAAGAGATGATCATTAACTATTCCTGCGACTTGCATGAATGAATATACAACAGTCGGCCCCACACAACGGAAGCCTCTTTGCATCAAATCCTTGCTTATGAGTTCTGCTTTTGGTGTCTTGACTGGTACTAGACGTGCATAACGAAACCCATTTTTTATTGGCTTATGGTTCACAAAGCTCCAGCAGTACTTACTGAAGGAACCAAACTCCTGCTGAACCTGCAAGAGTAAATCATATAAAATAACTAACTTCAGAACCAGATCAATCCTACACTTTCTTTTACAATCTTGACCTTATACTAATTATCCAACATCTTGAGTTAGAAGCATAATTTTATAGGAACCAAAATAGGCATCAAGATAAAAACCAAAACCTTGGATAGGGAAAATAAAGATTTTCTCCTATTGAACTTGGCCGTTTGCATGCTTTCAATCTAGAACATCAGAACAATCTTGATTGATTGTTTGGGGGAAAAGTTTACTCTTAAATCTAAAATCCATAAACTAGAAATTTGAGGTGGACATCAGATGCATTAACAATGCTAGCTAAATCCTTATGCCTTTACCTGATTAATTAAATTAATGTCTAACTTTTTATAAGGGCTTGATTGATTTATTACCTTAAGCATTTGTTTGGCATTCTCTACGACTGCACGGAGCTTTGGTTCAGAGAGTAACAGGCTGCCATCTACTTTCAAGGACATCAATTTCTTCTCTGTAAACTGTGCGATGGATGATGGGTTAAAATTTTCAAAAAGTTTCCTGTCAAATGGATCGAGAAACAAATATCAAGTATAGGTATGCAGCCAAAATTTCCCCTGTTTGAAATTTAAGTGAACAGAGTAGAAGCCCAAAAACCTGAATATGTCTCTCTTGTTAAGAATTGCGGACCAGGTTAGTTCTGCCAATGCTTGTGAAAAGACAAGTCGCTCAAACAACTTATTATCGTCATACACTGGAACACCCCATTCCTCATCATGGAAAAAAGTATAATTTGGTTCTGTCACACAAAAGGTTCCAAATATGTGAATTACTTCAAATTAGCTTATAAATAAATTAAGTACTGTAATTACAACTTTAATAACTCAAATTTTTCAGTGAATTAGATGCATAACTAAAAACCCAAAATGTAAGGGTAATTAAATCTAACACTAAAATGAAGCCCTTTTTTTAACTTTTTCAAATGTCTTTAAAAAGAAAAATGAAAAGAAAAGTAATGTTAAAACCATAGATAGAAGATCATTCATTTCTCAAAAGACCTTAGGTCTCTTTAAAAAAAACATGATTATTATTATTTTTTTTTATGGGTAAACAAAAAGCATGATTATTGCTGAATGAACATGCTGAAATTACTCAAGTAGAGTTTGATCTATCACATATACATCCTTGGTATTGACAATCACGTCAATTCTGGTAGTGTTATGACTTACTCCAAACATATAAACCAATACTATGCTATGTCCATCAAATCAGACAGCCATTGGTTTACTCCAACTATTTGAATGGACAATGAATATGCTAAACTGCTATTCCAACCTGCCATGAGGTTGAGAAGTGAATCCATAACAATAACATAATGGTTAGGAGGACTTTTTCAGGCCTTGCTTGTAACTAGTTTATTAGTCTAGTCTCTTTTCTTAGTAAAAGTTTCATACCACTTCCCCCAAAACGAGATGGTATTCTAGGCGTATGAAGTATGTAACGGATCAATTCCCCATGACACGGATCTAGCATAATGCTTCAAAAAGAATGCTATTCCATGTGAGAGAAACACTACCATCCATCTTGCCAAAAAAGGATACTGCAAAGACCTACAGCAGATTTATAGCAACTGTCACAATTTATAGCCAGTTTAAGAGGTGAAAAGCGCCAGCTAATTTATTGGTGACATTGAAAAGCAACTTCATGCTGCCCTATTAGGAAGAACTTTGAGGGCCCGTTTTGTTTGGTCATCAAAAACGGATTTGTTTTTTTCTTCTTGTTTTTTTTTTTCATTACATTTGTCATAAAAACATCAGGAAAGCATGTTTGAAAAATAGCCCACTTTTGTTTCATGTTTGTCTCTTCCCTCTTAAAAAAAAACAACTAGAAAACGGCATGTTCCCAGGATTTATTGTTGTTTTCTGGAAAAAAATTGTTTTTTGCCAACTACTGTTCTAGTTTTAGTCTTTTAGATGTACCAAACACACCCTAGATTTCTACACAATGCACAAGAACTTATCCGCAAAAGATGACCGTTGTTTTCTTGGAAATTCTTAGGTGTTCATCCGGAACAAAGTCCTGTAAATTTTAATAAATGGATTTTTACTTCTTTCGGTTCACCCAAGACAGTCGTTTCCTGTTTTCCGAGATATTATAACCTTCGAAAATAGGACAAGAAATTTGAACGTGAAAAGAGAACAATTTTTACACAAAGGGTTACCAAGCTGAGCACATACTGACCAGAGTAAGGTGTTATCCAATCGCATCGTTTCGGCGGACCAGAATTCTTCGGCGACGACAATGCCTCACCGTCGACACCATGCGGGACAACCTTAACAGGCTTAAACCCGGTGCGCCTCACCGTCCTAGACTTCACCGTTTTCTTCATCGAGGAACCGCTCGAAGAAGAATCCGAGGAGCACGAACTGTCAACCGAGACATTGTTCCGCACGGCCGGTTCCGGAATTTCGGAAGCCGGCTTTCTGAGCTGCTGTGGCCTCTTAACACTCTCGGGCTTCCGTTTAGGTGGTTCTTCGGAAACCCTAACTCTGTTCCCCGCCGGCCCGAGAATGGCTCGGGGTTCGGACACCGGTTTAGCCGATAATTGAAGCCTAGCGACCACAGACATTGCTTACGAAAATTCAAGCGCTCCAAAAGAAAAAAACACCTGTTCAGGGCTGATTACACCTCCAAAAATGACTACGGTCAAACCGAACTTCTGCTCACGGTGGACCCATCAAACACGGGCGAATTCTCTGGAAAATCAGTGGTGAGTGAGGGAAATTAGGGAATGAGTGGAGGGTAAAAACGGTACAAGATTTTTGGCGAGAAAGGAGATGGAGTCTTGAGGTTGAGGAGCAGAGAGAGAGAGAGAGAGAGAGAGAGAGAGGAAGAGCTGGGAATGGCGAGCAAGCTGCCGGGTTTCGGGAGGTTTTAAAAATGAGGAAGCTGAATGTAAAGGTACCGGTGACAGCCGGTGACAGTGCTGGCGTGTGGATGACCTTACCGTTTTGGTTTTAGAAAGCGATGGAAAGTCTTACGAAATACCGAATTTGCCATCCTCTCTTATTTCAAATTGCATTATAGTCCTCTCGTTCCTCTAAACTTTATTCTTATATTTTATTATTTTAAGAATCTTTTTTCTCTCTATTACAATATTATTGTTGTTAATTTAATCGTGTCAACTCAATGAAAAAAAAAATCAATGATGAAGAGTTGAATTCTTGTATCTATCGATTTCTTATAAAATAAAGAAATTTTATTTTTTATTTTAGATTTTATTAATTAAGTTGTATTTATTAGTATGATACATTTTAAATGATTGCCACATTTCAATGTTAAACTTATAAGATTATTTAAAATGCGTCGTATCAATAAATGCGATTCGAAACAAAAAAATTCATCATAAAAAATATATAAATATATCAAAAAGTTAGTCTATATACAATTGTTCTTACAAGTTCATACAGTTATCTTTAAAAAAAATTTAAAATTATAATAATATTATTTTTAAAATGATATTTTTTCTTCTTTTACCCCCATTCATCAATGAGACTGCACACGCAGTCCCCCACTCAGAATTACAAATAAAATTTCTCTATATTCAAATCAACAAAAACATCAAAGATAATAATTTTTTTAAATGAATAGTAATAAAAATAAAAAAAGTAATTACATTAACTCAATTCATATCTCCTAAAGAATGAAAGTTCATGGTTTAGAATGAGATACATAAGGTGCATTTAATTCCTTATCTCTTGAGAAAAAGAAAAAAATTCAAGACATCTCAATAAGACATTAAAAGACATGCATGTTTCTTTATTATGTCCCGTACAAAACAAAATAAATAAAACAAACCAATATATTCATATAAACATAGGAACTATTAATGTCAAACATTCAAGGTGGTAACTTTGAACACTTGATGTCTGATGATGAGCTGTGTGTTTTACCTATGACTCTATTTTATATGGAAAACATGTATGATTACTAAATAATTACCACCGTCATTAGTATTCCCTTCGAGAAATGAGCCTAATCAATTATTCAGTAAATCAATGTCTCACTTTTGAGATGATTATGCCTCTATGGTCACCGTATCTACACTTCATGTGAAAAAAAAAAAAAAAACTCTAGAATAGTGAAAATAAGGTGATATATATGACAAATAGAAAAATTCTATGAATCAGTCACTATTCAGTTTTACACCAATTTCACATCCTATATTTATAGGTTTTTTTTTTTTTCACAGGATGTGTAAGTGTTTTTTATAAGGTGTGAGATGTGGAGTAATTAATAATGGCTGATGAGAAAAATTTTTTAACATACAATACCACCATTTTGCATCAATATTTTAGATGAAATTAAATAAAATGAATCTTATAATTTAACTTTTGATTTTTTACTATTTGTAACTTCGTTGTTTTAACACATTAGTTACAATAAAAATAAATTTACAATTTGGCATATTGCATGAAGATACATTAATTTGTAAATTTATTTTTGTAAAATCTATTTGTGACTAAGAAGTTTCTATATTTATTGTGAGATTTATTATAATTATAAAAAAAATAAAACATCAATAATATTTTAATAATATGAACCCATTTTAGTGATGCATAAAAAAAAATTGCTTATAAATAATTTTTTGAAATTACTTTTAACGGATTGAAACGAAAGAGGACTGAATTTACATGAGAAAATATCTGCAAATAATAACTTGGAATAAAAATAAAAAAAAATTGCTTATAAATAATTTTTTGAAATTACTTTTAACGGATTGAAACGAAAGAGGACTGAATTTACATGAGAAAATATCTGCAAATAATAACTTGGAATAAAAAAAAATAAAATTGAGGGTGAGAGAGAGATATCTAAGAAGTAGAAAGGGTATTTAGGGTAATTCGATGACGCGAGGAAGGTTTAGGCTTGGGGTCGTATTCAAGTTGGTATGGGGTGGGGAAGTTCCTTTACCGTTAACAAAAAGAATCCAAAGTTCCTCACCAGCTGGTGGGTAGCCAACGGCTATATAATATTATGACCTTGTCAATATATGGACCGGGCCATCAGATACTTTTAAGATGGGCCTGACAGTCTATATTCTACACAGATTTAAATGTAGGCCCAATAGAGAGATAACCGGGCTTGGGTTGGAATAAGTCCACACTTTGCTCTTCAGAATTGGAACTACAGCAGCCAAGGTCTCTCCTGCTTAGCCGCAACTAGAGCACGCATTTGCCGTTTTAGGTCGAGTTCTACGACTTATAAGATGTTTGTTGGACCCAAACTGGTATAAAAAATAAAAAAATAAAAATACAAACATTTTTATAAGCTAACTGATGTGATGAAATTGAGAAATGATAGTTGCAGTCGTGAGTGTGCAAGTGTCGTATAATCATTTTGAAAAAAGTGAATAAATATGAGATCTATATAAAAAGAAATTTATTTTTTAATAGTAGACCTCATTTTTTTTCAAAGCGACTGCATGACACTTATATACTGCATGACTATATGTAGCATTACTCGATGAAATTATACGTCAATGGTGAGTTTGACGCAAGGTTCGAAAAATGGTTCGATTAAGACAAGAAACTAAACCAATTTTAGTAGACTTTTTGAATTGTTTAATGAACCGCTTCAATCGATCGATTTAGGCCCATTCAGACCAATCGTAATCGATTTTGAGCCGATTCGAGACGATTTCAATTGATTTAAAACTTTATTTATTTTTAAGTTGTCTAACAACTGATTTTTTTTTTTTTTAAAAAAAAAAAATCTTGTACAAAAATATGATGGAATTAAACATATATTAAAATTTTCATCATTTTATTCAATAAGAATAGCAGGGAAATTGAAAGATAAATAAAACGTGTAGTTTTTTATTTTCTTTAGTTGAACAAAAAAACTAAGAGATGAATGAGTATATATTTTGTATTAAATTTGCGGTTGTGTATAAAATACTACATTTGCCATGCACTTATAACTTAATGGTTCTTATCTTCTTCCTATTTGACGCAAAAAAAATTTCAAATTGAGGTTAAATACATAAATTACATGTTTATTAAAACTAATTGGATTCATATCATATTTTTATTGAAACTAGTCAATGAATTTATATTTTATACTCTTTTATACAAGATATTAAATGCTTGAATTGCATTAGATATATTTTTTAATTTTTTTTATTAACATTGAAATAACCGATTCAAAATTGTTATGAATCGCCCTATTCAATTTGTCGAATCATTCTATAAATTGAATCTATACTTACCCGATTTCAATTTTTCAAGCCTTAGTTTGATGTATAATAAACAACCTTACAAATATATTTACTCTTTTATGAACAAATGGTACAATTAGTCCAGCCATTGCCTACCCATTTCCAGCAGTCATCAACTGCATGAACTAAAACAAAGTTTCCTTTTGCTTTCAGCTCATTCTCATGGTTACCCATTTTATCCCATTTTTAGCCCAAATTGTTTGCGGTCATTTTCGCAGTGCTTAATGTTCACTTCTCGTATTGTTTTCTTTCATGAGAAAAATATCTCTAATATCTGTCTATCAGCTTAAACTTTTAACGATACGATAACCAATAATCTGTATTGAACATTCAAACCCTAACAAATTACCAAAAACTTGAACAAATCGACTAGTGAAGAATGTGTTAGTATTTTTTAATAAATAGATATTGTAATGTTTGTTTAATGTAGAATAATAGTGGCATTTGAAATTTGTTTTAGTCATTAAGATTGAGAGCGGTATTAACATGCTTTTTATTTTCAAGTTCTCAAATCTTAAAAAAAAGCTTTAATGCTTATTGGTTAGTGTACTTTTGACTCTTTACTTTGTTAATATTTTTTTCATTAGTTTGTGTGTGTTTCACTTTTTTGTTCTAATCTCATTCCCTTTGATTGCTGCCTCAATCTCATGGGCTGGCTACCGCTCCAATATTTTTATGAAAAATGTTACTTTGTTCATTCAACTTGTCTCTTCATTTTGACATTTCATGTATTTAATTTTTTTCTTTACTTAATAGTCAAGAAAGTGACTATTCCTGTATTGATATATTTTTTAAAATTTTTTTAAAATGTTTTAAAATGATAAAAAAATATGAATAAAAAAATTGAAAAATATGAAAAGGCCAATTTGGCCTAGAGGTCACTTAGAGCGGTGCTACTCAGGCGGTAGAGTAGCACTGCTCTATTTTTATTAGTACAAGTTTTTAAAGTTTTACCCAAAGCTTTGAAATTTGTTCCAGTAACCATTCTAGTTTAGTCATTGAAACGAGATATTTCTATATCGGTACGTTTTGGTGTATCATTTTAAAATAGACGATAATTATATATATAGACTATATTCTAAAATAATATTAATACGTATCTTAAAAACATACGCAATAATATTTTTAATACAAGTTTTAAAAACACATTTACTTAAAATATACATATTTATTGATATATTTATTTTATGTTTAAAACCATAATAGGTAAACATATTGTAAATTGGACTTTTGTCCCAATTTTGATAGGTTTGCCAGGTTACTAGACATTCAGAGATGGAGCTGGTTGGAACTTGGTCCATTAGATCAGGTGTTGTAGACATGGATGACAACATTGACAACCCAACACCACCCCCTCGCGCGCGCGCTTGAGATTTGATGGGAATCTGAGTGTCTAAATATGCAACACTGAATTACATACTCCCGTACATAAGAAGTAATATGCAATACAACTAATATGTTTCTAATAGTATGAAAAAATCACAGTGAAATAATAAGTTCAAAATAAAAAATTATACCAAAATTACTAATATCCCAAACTTAGAATATAACCATAAACATACTCAAACTCGTTTAACATCCATCAAGTGAGGCATAAAAGACAAAACATAAAGCATTGTATCAGAGTGGTACACTCCTTAGCGACAATATTGCATTTCATATAGTTTCCATATTACAAACTTAAGCAAACTAAATAGATATGAAAATATAAGATCAACAACTTCACCCAAAATCCATCATGGCCGATCCACATCAATATATTTCATCAAGCCCCGTATGCTCCTCCTCTTTGGGATTCTCTACATCATGACTTGCTACATCACCTAACATTTTGGGGTGGGAATGGTAGTGGGATTACTATGGTGGGATTTCTCAAAATTTCAGCAAGTTAGTCAAATAACTAACAACACAGATAATATACACATGGCTTACAATAAACATGAGTTTGCATGCATGACATGAGTTTGCATATCATAAAATTGTATTTTTTTCTCCCATTCCTTTACAAAGATCAAAATAACATCATTATCATCATCAAAACATCATAGCTTAATCTTTTAATTATGTTTATGGTACCCCTTGGCTACCCCCAAAATCTGTGTGCACCTCTAGTTATCTTCACCACTTAATAGGTAACGCCCTGCCAGTGGCTTCGTCTCAAGAGTACTCAAGCTTCATGTAAACATCATTTACTTAACGTACTCTCTAGCCTCCACTTGCGGAAAGACACATACATGCCCTCGCTCCAGGATCGTTACTATCCTATTTGAGGTTTTTGATTTTCTTCATTAATCTACTCCACATTTATGCGCTCCAGAATGGATAAAGGAGTTCGATTAGAATAATCCCTCATCCTAACATGGGTTGTGACAAAATATTTTAATGCTTGACTTACATTTTGTGACATTTACATATGATTCATGACTGATGACAATATAATCATATTAGGAACATTTTTGAGACAACATTTAAAAATTTAGAACATGGGTAATTATTATAAATGCATATTGATACATTCAATGAGTAAGTTATAAGCCAATTTACAAACTTTTCCTTAACTTAGTAAAGAAAATACCCAAAGGTTGAAATAAATATATGGTATGGTTAGAGACTTCCTAAACAAATCATAAAATTCATAAACAATTTTTCTGAAATTTCATAATTAGCAAAAATTGCAAATCTATCCTTTAATCCTTAGAAATTGCTTATAAGTCCTTAAACTTTTAATATTTGCAATCTAGTCCAAGATCTCACAAAACTTCATAGACCATAAAAAAAATATCACGTAGCAACTCAAGAAAACTCCAAATCTGAAACTTATGAACATAAACATTTCACTAAATGAAATTTAAGCCTAATCTCATGTTTGAAAGCTTTAAACCGAATTTATCCCAGATCAAGTCTCTAAAACAGAACTCGAAAAGCATGTTTACTCATTAAATTCACATCATAAATGTTCAAATTTACAATAAACAACAACTTAGCACAAACTTGGTCATTCCATGAACTTTTAAACTGTGATCTTTAAAAGTATTCCTTTTTTTATTTGTGCATTTGATGCTTAGATCAGAAAATAATTTGAGTCTCTAAACATATTCATGCCCAAAATCATCTCTTTAAAGGACTAAGATCAAATATTCATGTAGAACCGAAATGTGCTTTGAAAGAAAATTATCTGCACACTCTAAAATCAAACGGAGACATATGACCAACAAGCCTTGAACATAAAACTAAATCCTCTTCCAATGTATTGATTCTCTTGAATATCTAAACCATGCAAATCATCATCAAATCTTATCTAAGTCTAAACTTAAGTTATGAAAATTCGACATTTCAAAAATTACAACTAAACAAACAGCATTAGACTCCAAAGCTTGCACCTAGACTTTCAATCAACAACATTCATCAACAATCATTTACTTCTAGAAATTAAGCTGAATTTATCCCAGATCAAGTCTCTAAAACAAAATCCAAAAAACATGTTTACTCACTAAATTCACATCATAAATGTTCAAATTTACAATAAACAACAATTTAGCAAAAACTTGGTCATTCCGTGAACTTTCAAATTGTGATCTTTAAAAGCATTCATTGTTCTATTTGTGCATTTTTGCTTAGATCACAAAATAATCTAAGTCTATAAACATATTCACGTCCAAAACAATCTTTTTAAAAGACTAAGGTCACCGAAATGTGCCTTGAAAGAAAATTATCTACACTCTCTAAAACCAAAAGGAGACATATGACCAACAAGCCTTAAGCATAAAACCAAATCCTCTTCCAATGTATTGCTTTTATTGAATATCTAAACCATGAAAATCATTATCAAATCCTATCTAGGTCCAAACTTAAGTCATGAAAATTCCAGATTTCAAAGATTACAACCAAACAAACAGCATTAGACTACAAAGCTTGCACCTAGACTTTCAATCAACAACATTAATCAACAATAATTTACTTCCATAAATTAAGCTCAACAACTTACTAATATAACCATCTTTCGATATCAAATGGTAGATGGAAAGTCCATTGTGGAGCAAGCAAAAGATTCTCAAATGATTGTAGCAGAAGTTAGATCCGATGTCATCAAGATTGGAGAAAATCTAATTGTTTGTGGCATCAGTGACTAGCTACTACCTTTATGGAGGGAGTTTCAAAAGTCGATGCACCATAAAAGAAAGAGACATCATTGCAGACCTTAGTCATATGTATTAGCATAGATGAGGAAGTTAGAGGCCAATATGCTTTGATGATTCAAAATGGCAATGAGGATTCTACGACAGAGGTAAATTTAATTTATGAAAATGGTGGCTTGCCCAAAGGTCAGAATAAAAAAATAGTCAATTGAAGTTGTAAAAAAAAAATTTCAAGAAATTTAGTACACTTCACAATAAGGGCTTTCCAAGTCAAAAGAATAAGAACCAAGAACTTTTTTCACAAAATCAAGTTTGCTTTGTGTATGACGAAAGCTGACACTTTGCTCAAATTTGTAAGTTTTGGAAGAGAATATATTGTAATTGAGGAGCCATGACGTGAGAGCCATGGCCATAATTGGCATTTACTTAAGAGTTCGTATGAATCTCTATATATAATGCGTGGCCATCTAATGATGTTAAGTCACTGAGTTGACGAGAATTGAATTATTTGAATTTTTGAATATATTCTCTAGATATAATAAATACATTTTTGTCTTATTTCAAATTTCATGGATCAAGTATAGTTTGGAAGCTTTGAAGTTTGAACTCTTATATAAACCTCAAAATAAAGTTGTCTTGATGCATTGTAGGACGAGATCATGGGTAAATTTTATCCTAGCTTAAAGTGTCGGGATCCTCGTGATATCATCATTCAAATTTTTATGAAAGAGATAAAGACACAGTGCGCGACCATCTAATGATGTTAAGTTGGCAAGTCTATGAGCATTGAATTATATATAGAGATTCATACAAACTGTTATATATGATGTGAGAGCCATGGTCCTAAACTACATTTACTTAAGAGGAGGATTGGACTTACAATTTAGGCGAGCAAGGTCAACAAAGATATGGGCTATAGTAAGCTAATAAACATGCATAAGCGAGTCCTTGGCAGACAAATCATGATATGAGCTACCATTGAATAGGCAAATACCTCCCGAACTAAAGTTGGATGGACATGATATAAGATGAGCTAGTAAAACACGAAAGACCATTGGACAAGAGTTAGGTGAGCAATGCACATGGCGGACAAAGATAGGAAGCGAGCCATATTTTTATTTCGGGTGATAAAGAATAATAGGCAAGTAAGAGGCGATCAATACAACCAAGAAACATAATCAAGCTTACTTTGGAGATGAGGCATTATTTGTTCTCGAAGCGATTTGATTCTCTCATCAATCTCCTCTACACTTTTATTGATGAGCCATTCCAAGTGGTTCAAGTCTACAACACCCAGATTCTACAACCCTTTATCCCCAACCAACCTCCTGTACATGATTTGATTTGGGTCATCTCCCTCTCTCAATTCTCTCTTTGTTACTTCTTCAATTGCTCATTCGATTTGGTTATTCTTTGCCTCAGAAAACTTTTTTGGTTCACCAATTTTCTACTTTGTTCCACCTCAGGCATGCTATTAACCCTTGCAATCATATTTTATGCCCCCACGAGAGAAGGCTAAATCTCAGGTTCAGGGTCATAGGGACTGTAAATAATTGCACTTGTTTGGATTACACAAAGGGTACTTAGTTGACTAACAACCCCTTCTTCCTTTTTTTGAAAGTGGCCTTCCTTGCGTTATCATTTTCTATCCATGTAAGGTCTACTTTTTTTTTTTCATCATGGCTAGATCTATGGGGAAATGATTTCTCAAGGAAAATATGTATAAGGTTAATGTCTGGCAATTTCTACCCCAAAAAAGCATGGTATATATAGAGTGAAGAAGGTGCCTATATTAATGTGGTAGATTGTATATTTGATTAATAGAAGATATGAATTGGTTGGGTAATTTATTGGTTTTTAAGATTCTTATCAATAATTGGAAAAGTATTTGGGTTTTTGAATATAGTAAATCTACTCAACCTCCCCATCTACTCCTACGCACTATTTATGCTGACGTGTTTTCTTTTTCTCATCTCATTCAGAATCGCCACTCCTCCTCCGTGTGACGTTCATGCGAATCTCCTCCCCCACCGTGCGAATTCTGTCCACACCCCATCCAACTCCACCCGCATAAATCTTGCCCCTCCCCCTACCGTGCATCTTGCTTCAAGGCCCCTGGAAAGCTTCTGTCTGGTACCCTACATTTATGTATTTATAGTTTACTATTTTTTTAGGCAGTATTAGCATGATTTCTTGGAGGTGATTCTTGATTTTGGGGTGTTGTTTGAACCCTGATTTTTTGAGTCTTGGGAGTGATTCCTGATTTTTGGGTGTTGTTTGTGCATTCTCCCTCTCATTATCTTTCGATTAAACATTGATTTTCTAATTTTTGTGAGTATATTGTACCAAATCATGCTTTTTGATTTGATATGAATTTTATGGTATATACTGCATTATTTTTGGGTGTTTTTTGAATGCTACTTTGCATTTTTTGATTAACTACTATGTGGTTATTGATTGATTGATTGAGGCGAAGGGGTTATGTGGTTGAAAACAAACACAATGTTTAATGGCATTATGGCAAAGGACTATGCCCTATCCTTCGTTGAGTAATCTGGAGGAGTTTTGACGATTTAAAGAGACTATCCATGTATATGCATTTCAAATGTTTTTAAGAAGTATGTACAATTGATTTTATCGAACACCGTGTGTAATTGCAACATCCACCAACTATGCCATACTCTCTGTAGAGTAATTCGAAGGAGTTTAAACAATTTCAAGGGACTATCCAAGTATGTGCATTTCAGATATTTTTAAAAAGTTGAAACCTATGTACAGTTGATTTCTTCTAAGACCGTGCCTAATTGTAGAATCCACCAACAATGCCTTGCCCGTTCTCGAGTAATTCATATGAGTTTAGGCGGTTGCAAGATACCCCCTAACGTGCAATTGATTCATCAACTGTGCCTCATAGTATGAAAATGAATAGAATGTTGCAAGTATATCACACGTGAATGATCAAAACTGTCCTATTACTAACGGTATTAGACTTTTAACCCGATGAGTTAACATCTAGTGTATATAATATAAATGCTTACTGTAACCATACATTTGCATTCTCAATTTCCTTTATAATTGTTGTATCTATTTTTGTCCTGGAATTTAGACATGCAAGAAAATATTCAATGATGAATCACAATTGGGCGTGGGCCTGAAATCTCAAGTTGGTACTAGTGTGGATAATTTTGTTGTTGAAACCCAATGTAGTTATGTCACATTACCAACACCATCGGGCAATGAGGAGGTGTGAGGTTGTTAGAATTACTCTTACAAAAGATGATGTTATTTGTTTAGGTCAATTATTAATAAATTACTCGGCATAATTATTAACTGTTGATTATATTGTGTTGTTTATAGAAATGTGCTGGTACTGATCCTTTCTAACTAAAGACGTGAATGCAAGTTTGCTGTGTCATTACATGGAGGATTGAGGGCTCTAGTTATGGAGTGCTTTTTTTCTTGGGGAGTTTGTACAATTGTTTTGGTTGTTTGGTTTTAAGGAAATGTATGGGGATGAAATCCTGAACCTTTAATTATGTAGTTTGTTGTGAATGTTTGGCGTGTCGTGGGATTAAATTGTCAAACGAATCTACTGTGAAGATGATTGTTTGTTGTGAATGTATAGGGATGAAATTTGTGTATCCTGTTGGTGTATGTAAATGATACTGTCAAAAAAATGAGAATATCAAGGTTTTGATTTTTTTTCCTTGTTTTCTGTCATAAGATTCTAGTTAGTTTTCTATCAACAAGTGTGCATAGCTGATGGAGTGCTTTTCTCATAAATTAGAAAATTTAATTCGAAATTTTGACAAGATTTTTAATTTAATTGAGTAAATTATATGACCTAGAGTTCTTGAGATGCACATTGAAGAAATTCATGGGTTTAACTTATATCATAAAACTGATGGGTTCAAGAGATGATTGTTTATTCTTTATAAATATGCCAAAGACTTTGTCCACAGGCAATGCGAGATTATTCCTCAACACTCTCCCTCACGTACAAGCCAGTATGTTTCCTGGTCCTTGTCACGGGGTAAGTAGTGTGGGCCCCATTCGTCCTGTGGCAGGCTATGATAGCATGAAGAAATTCATGAGCCGAACTCATCTTATAAAATCGGTTCTTCAAGAGAGGATTGCTCATTCTTTATAAACATGCCCAAGATCTTGTCAACGAGTAATGTGAGATTATTCCTCAACACACACAGGAGACAACTCTCCAAGATTGCTTAGACTAACCTCTCGGGTTCACAAGAACTTGTATTTCACTTGGTAATGTCGTGAGATGAAGAGAGGAAGGGAGGGTAAGGTTGTAAGGTTCAGTTTGCAGAGGTGAAATGAAGATAGATTTGAAGAGATTCTCGGTAGTGCTCAATGACATTTTCAGATTGTCAAGTGTGTGTGCAGCTTTGTATAATAAGCATCATTAACCATAGGTCAATAGCTCACCTAATGGGAAGGGTGCAGAGGCAACTAGGGTAGCATGTGAAGGTCAGATGGGGTTTCAGTTCCCCGAGGAAAACCATATGTAGCTGCTGATTTTTGCTCCAAGTTAGTCCACTTCCCTTTCTTGGTTTAGCTCCCTTCATGTGCTATGATCCATGAGCTCTTTGTAGATGCTATTATGCTATGATCCATGTGCTATCATGGTGGCTTCCCAATATTAGGCTTGTGCAAAAAAGCCATTAATCTGATCCGCCCGCATGACCCGATCCGACCCAATCCGAGAAAGTCAGATTGAACTTAATGTCGGGTTGAATATCATCCAACTCGTTATATGCGAGACAGAACCGATACTTAAAAACGTTTTCTACGCATGCATCAAACCCTAGACCCCACTTTTCTTAGCCTTGTTGCCCAACTTTTGTTTTCTCTTTGTAGTTATTGCCACCTCCATTCATTGGAAAGTTATAGGTCCTGTTGGCTCCATTCTTGGGTTTTCAGAAAAATTATCTTCCTTGTTTAAGATCTAAAAGTAGTTTTTATTGGTTCACCCTTCCTCACACTGCTAGCAAACTTGTCTCTTTGATTAGATGGTCACATCCGGAGCACAACAATTTCTTATTGCTCTTTTTTCTTCTGCGATGGGTTAGGTTTGTTCTTCTTCAATGATATTTAGTTTTCTTCATACTTTTTCCTTCTCTCACTTTTTGTCGTTGCTCTCTCTCTCTCTCTTTTTCCTGAGTGGTCTGGTTGTTTGCTGAGAAAACTATGGGTGGTTCATTATTTTTTTCTTCTCTGACATTTTTTTTCCTTCTTCTTTCTTGAGTGGTCTGGTTGCTAGTTGGGAAAACAATTTCTTTCAATCTTTTAGTGGCCAAGATTTGCATCCGTATTAAATAAAGAGTGGCGCTACCGAGAATTTGGTACCGAATGGGTAAAGAATAGTGTAAATTATTTTTTCTTTTTTCTTTTTATTTGCTTCAAAAATTTTTTAAACCGCTTTAAATATTTTTAAAAATAAAAAAAAGCACAAAGTCATTAAAAATACTTAACCATTAAGTTAAAAAAAGAAATTAAAAAACAATTCGATACAAAATATGTGTACAATTTTTCGGTGGCTCTATCATTTCTCTTAAATCAATGGTTCAAGAGTGAGTAGTTTGCTAGGAAAAGTAAAATGAAGGTCTGTCAACCTACAAGTAATGATATGCCTCAAAAACATAAAAAGTTGAGTCACCTACCTTTTCTCCCTCATGTGAAAGAAGAAGTAAGGATAAACCCGAATTTTGATCCGATCCGATTTGATCGAGCCATACCAGGTTGGTTTGGTGCTCTCTGCTAACTATTTTGAGTCAGGTCCAAATCCAAATTTCGGCCATTGGGTTGCAGGCCTACCCAATATAAAGATTACTAATTGAATTGTGGACACATGGTAATGGTTTGTAGATAAAAGAATAGAGAGTTTGAATAGGGTGCTTCAGTTGAGAAGAGCACATGACCTCCATCACATTCTTCAATCAATTAAGACAAGTGTAGGGTGAGCACTGGTATTGGATTAGCCAAATGCCAGTATAGCTCTTTATTTTGCTAAGGAGTCCATAAATTGGATTACCAACTTATTAGCTACAATAAAGTCATTCCAATCTTCATATATGATTGGCTACTGTAGCAAGGTCATATAATATAATATTATTTTCTATTCCTGCTTCATCTAGTCAATTTCTTCCCACGACTTCCTCTTCTTCTTTGCTGCAAGGTAGCCTTCTTCTCCCTTTTTCTCTCCAGCTCCTCTTCCATTATAGGCTCCACCCCGTTTGTCTCCAACTCCTCCTCCATAGTGAAATTCTTGATTTTTTTTTTTTTTTTGTTATTCATCTACAAAAACTTTTCTATGCTAATTTTATAGATTGTTGGATTTTGAAAATGAAAATGAATATGATTGTTGGAGGTTATTGAAGATTATGAAAATAAAAAAAAAGTATTTAAAAATAAAAATAATTAAAGAAATATAAATAATAAAAAATAATATTATTTTATTATTATAGAGAGTGTGATGGCTAATTCAATATAGAGTTCAAGTTTTGAGTGATTAGCTAAAAACCAAAAAAATGACATGTTAGCTAAATCCTGACTTTTGAGATGTCCAATCTAATGCCAATGCTCTAAGACTGGGTTGTCATAAGAGTGTCTTGGAAATCTTTTCCACACCTAAGGAATAGCTCAAGAGGCATGGGAGAGGGGCTGAGTTGTTACCAAAAAAGATGAGAAAGCATTGGTATACTTGGTTGTTCATGTCCCATTTCCTAGATGCACTTGCTTGACACTTGAATGACCATTGAGGGGCTGCACTAAACCCTAACTTTAGTACTGGAATTACTGATCTGAGTTGACGAGAGAGAGTTTTATTTTTGTAGAAAAAGTTGTGAAGAGAGAGCATGAAATGGCCGGCTGTCCAAGTCTTAATCTAGTAGTAGTTTCAAGGTGACAAAAGTTATGATCAATGACATAGCATAATGAGATGCTTCTCCAAGATTCTTAGGGCTGCAAATGTGTCTTAATCTTATGATGTAGCCGAAACTTGGCAAAAAATAAACACTAGGGGCGCATGGTATAAGGAGCTCGACAACACTTGTGCTAGTGTGATTCTTAAAGTTAGGATAGGAATCTAAAGCAAGCTTGGTCTCCAAGTTTTGCTAGTCTTGGGCCCTAAGTTTCCTCCAAGTTGGGCCTTAACATGGGCCTTGGTTTTGGGCCTCTAATGGTTACTAAGTTGGGCTTTGACTTCAACATTTCCTTAACAAGCTTGGACCTTCAAGTTCAACTAAATATGAGTCATTTTCTTACCCATCTAGCCTCCATTAATTGGTAAAAACCGGTTACCATGCATATTGAGGTAGCAAGTCCTCCTCATGCCACATGTCATCCCCCATGGGGCCACTTGGCATCACAT
Organism: Juglans microcarpa x Juglans regia; assembly: GCF_004785595.1. Taxonomy (NCBI): domain Eukaryota; kingdom Viridiplantae; phylum Streptophyta; class Magnoliopsida; order Fagales; family Juglandaceae; genus Juglans; species Juglans microcarpa x Juglans regia. Next base: position 11,912,210 of record NC_054608.1, read on the forward strand.
TTCTTCAAAAAATTTTATTGCTCTATAAATCTCCAAATACTCCAATTAGAGCAATGGTGAAAGTCATTTTATTAAATTATGATTCTAAGTGACTCAATTATATTGAATGAGTTTGGCTCTCTTAAGGATCATAAACTTTATGACCATTGTTATATGAAAAATTCTATATACTACACTATCATCCTATCTTCATCTTACTATATAATATGTGGCACATTTATCATCATTGGATGATGATTGATACGGTAACTGAACTTTGAGTATGGAATGAAAATATAATTAGAGTGTGGTCTATAGTATTACTCTTGTCATCTAGTCCAAAATTTTGTCGCAATAATCCATTAGGCTTTTGTACTTCTTATGGGGTATAACACTATAAGATCGAGACCTAATGCCACTTGTTTTCATTTTCATTTTTTTGTTTTTTTGTAGTAACTGATCTAATTGACTACATTTCTTGATTCTTGTGAGGAGTCAATTTAAGGCTGCATTTGGATGTTGAGTTTAGTTCTTTATGAATAATAGTGAGTTGAATAGTGGAGGGAGTTATGTGAGACCTACCTAAACTGAGTTTAAAGTGTGTTTAGATATTAAGATGAATTTAATATTTTTTATGGAAAGTTAAAAAAGGTATGAGGCCCACCAATGATTAGAAAGTTATTGTAATGATTGAATAATTATTTTATTATTTCCTTTACTAATAAAGAAGATATATAAAATATTATTAAATTTTTTTATTAATAAATAATATAAATCAAACATAAATTCCCTCAATGCATTTAAAAAAATTACAATAAAATAAAAACAAAATAAATAACTATTAATAAAATTATCATGTCCACATTTTATTCTATTATTTATTTATATATTATTTAACTAACGGTAAAAAAAACACATGTAGTGCGGAAGAATTTTTTTTTAATCGCCATCAAATTGAGCTTTGCTCAATTCAGCGCTGGAGACATTTTTCTCCCACTTGAGTGGGCTCTCGGTCGCTCGAGGATCGAGCTAGAGAAACTTGTCTCCCACTTGAGAGTCTTTATGCAATTTTGGTTTGCAGAGAAGAGAAATAGAGAGAGGAATAGAGAGAGAGAGTCAATGGGTCCCACAAATTAAAGAGAGAGAGAGAGAGTAATAGAGAGAGTGTCAGTGGGTCCCATTAGTTTTTGAGAAGCAAGAGAAATAAAGGAGAGTTTGGCTACTTTTTGGAGAGAAATGGAGAGAGAATGTCAGTGGGTCCCACGAAGCCTCAAGTAGAAGTAGCCTGAAGTGAAGACTCAAGTGCGTTCGGATGTTAGATGATATCTAAAATTGAGCTGAGTTAAGCTGCTCTAACACCCAAATGCAGCCTAAGACTTTACTTCAAGAAAGAGTGTCCAACACTTTACTTCAAGACGTGCCAAGAAAGTGAAGTATTTCATAATTTTATTGAATCAAAGGATCGTGAGGCCTACATTTTTATACACTTCAACCACTTTAGCTTTGAAATAAGAATGATTAATAAGTCTGTTTGGAAACATAATTGTTTTTAGATATTTTCAGATTACTTCATTATCATTTACAAATAATTCACTACCATTTACAAATCATTTATTTTTATTTTGCTACTATTTACAGATGATCTGAGAAACTTTTAGTATCTAAACGGAACCTAAGAAATTGATTAATCAATAGAAAATAATAAAATTAGAGGATGTGATACGCGTGATGTAATTAAATTATAAATTCCATACAACTCGTAAAAGTCTCCATCAAGCTAGCTAGCTGGATTAATGTTTAAATCAAGACCAACACCCAACTTGCAAAGAAGTGTATGAAATCAGTCCGATCCAAGAGATTTGGTGAAAAAAAATCTGATTATTGGTGTTCATTTTTTGGAAGAAACATGAAGAGTGATGAAAAAGTTGAATTGTTTATTATATTTTGCATAAGAATTTGAAAAATGAGTAATGATGAGATGAGATGAGATGAGAATTTTATGTTTCATCCCACCTCCCAAACCTGCCCGCTCATCTCATCTCATCATTACAACTTTTACAAATTCTTTCACAAAATAGAATAAACAACTCAACATTTTTTAAATCCTAAAATAATAATAATAATAATATTCTAATAATATTTATTCAACTTTCAACTTTTATCTCAATTCATTTCATTTAAACTCACTGTCCAAACAGTAGCTAAGAGAGATCAGATTGATGGGTGTATAATTAATTTGCTTAAATCTTAGAACTTGCATTAATCGCTTTGCACTTTTGTTGAGAGGCTCAATTTTTGGTGATCCCTTTCATTCAAAATTCTCTACTAGAGCTCAAGCAAATTGTAAAAACTTAATTTTCAATGGGATATTACAATGGGGTCAAGATTAAAATCAAATTATTAGGTTTTGAGAGAAAACAAGAGAATGATCAACCAATTACAGGAAAAAATAAATTTCATGCCTTGGGATCCATATATTTGATTTTAGATTTATTTTTTGTAAATAATGTTGAAAAAGAAAGCCATGCATTAATTAATGGCTTACTCACGTGGGGGGCAGCGATGCACCTACCATTCATGATTCAGCAGCTCTCAGGTCGACTCTATGAATAGAGATAAGGTTATGTGTTCAGCAACGTCAATCTACTGCATTGCGTAAAAGCCATGTACTTCACATATAGACATCGGGCCAAAGTCTTCTTTGCTAGTTGCATTGGCCATAGAAACCTGTTTCAAAACCACATCTCACAAACTAGGAGCCATGGTGAAAGTTGAAGACAAAACGTCCATGAAAGTAGCCCATGTTGCATTCCTTTCAAGTTGTTAAAATTGAGAGGGAGAAAATTCTTATGCTAATATGATTTTATTTGTATATTGCATTGCATATTATAGATGTGTGGTTCACTAAGTGTGGGTACATGTGTAAAAGTAAACTATATTAATTTAGACAAAATTCCTTGATTTAAGGTTGATGGTTTGCTGGTTAATTTTCTGGAGGCTTGTTTGTTGGAAAAATGTCAACGGTCAATACTCCCTCTTAAGTTGGCGCATGGAGATCTGCAATACTCAACTTGCTTGCAAAATGATGAAAAAGGTCACGTACTAATGCTTTTGTGAAGATATCTACAACTTGGTCACCGGAAGAAGTGTGAGTGGCTGTAAGAAGGCCAGAGCGAATTTTATCACGAACGATGTGACAGTCAATCTCGATGTGTTTGGTGTGTTCATGGAATAATGGGTTATGCACAATGTAGAGAGCGGATTGATTGTTACAATGTAAGGTGAAAGTCTCAGAATGAGGAATGCCAAGGTCAGTGAGAAGTTGCTTTAACCAAGTGAGTTCATAGGTGGTGATGGCCATGGCTCGATATTCTGCTTCGGTGGAAGATCTTGCTACTGTAGTCTGTTTCTTTGTATGTCATGAGATTGGACTGGTTCCCAACTGAATGAAGTATCCAGTGGTGAAACGATGGGTGATGGGGCAACTGGCCCAATCAGAATCAGTGTATGCCGCGATATGCATACTGTTAGAGGAAGAGAAGAAGATGCTTTGACCGGGGTTGCTTTTGATGTAGCAGAGAACACGAGTCGCAACGGTCATGTGAGGAACCCGAGGAGTATGCATGAACTGACTGAGAATATTGACTGCATAGACGATGTCAGGTCGGGTGAAAGTCAAATAGATGAGTCGGTTGACAAAACGTCTGTAAAGGAAGGGATGACGGAGGAGAACACCATTTTCAGTGTTGAGTTTCAAGTGTTGTTCCATAGGAAAAAGAGCAGTGCGGGCATCGAGTTGTTCACTGTAGGAAAGAATATCAAGAGCATATTTGCGCTGGTTGAGGTAGAAGACCTTGTGAGAGCGAGCAACTTCAAGGCCAAGAAAATATTTCAAAGAACCAAGGTCTTTAGTTTTGAAATGGGTGGAGAGGAGTCATTTGAAAAACTCGATCTGAGAGATATCGTTACCGGCAACCAGTATATCATCAACATAAACAAGAACAAGAGTAATGCTGGTGGAGTTGACAATAGTAAATAAAGAAAAATCGGCTTAAAACTGATGGAAACTTGCATCAAGAAGCACAGAGGTTGGTTTAAAAAACCAGTTGCGGGAGGCTTGTTTGAGACCATAGATTGATTTTCTGAGCCAACAAACACAGGTCTCCCCCTTTTTGCAATATCCAAGAGGAGGTGTCATGTAGACTTCTTCATCAAGTTCGTCGTGCAAGATGGCATTGTTGACGTCGAGTTGATGAATGACCCAATGTCTGGCGGCAGCGACTGCCAATAAGCAACGAACATTGGTAATTTTGGCAACCGGGATAAATGTCTTATGATAGTCAAGACCTTCAATCTGAGTGTAACCCTTGGCAACCAACCAAGCTTTGTACCTTTCAATGGAGTCATCGGCCTTGAGCTTAGTTTTGAAAACCCATTTACAACCAATGAGTTTTTTACTGGAAGGAAGTGGCTCAAGAGTCCAAGTAGAATTATCCTCCAAAGCAACAATTCAACAAACATTGTTTCACGCCAATGAGGGTGGTGGATAGCATCAGAATAACAGGTGGGATTAACAGAGGTGGTTAGGGCAATTAAAAAGGTACGATGAGATGAGGAAAAATGAGACTATGAAAGAAAATCAGACAGAGGATGAGCAGTATCTGAAGCCTGTGTAGCAGGTGAAGGTGTCGTGGGCTCCATGTGAAGTGTAGGGCAAATGTAATCACGAAGATAGGCAGGTCGAGTGATGGTGCGGCGAGGACGAGAGATGGGAGGGGGAGAAGGCTCGGGTGAAGGAGATGGAGGTGGGGAGAGAAAAAGCTCGGATGAGTCAAGGTGAGGTTTTGGAGATGGAGTTTCAGGGACAGACAGTGGAAGGACAGGGTGGAAAGGAGAGAGAGTAGGAATATTTTGGAAAGGGAAGTAGTACTCATAGAAAGTGACATCACGAGAATAAAAAATAGAGTAAGTATCGAGATTGTAGAGTTTGTAAGCTTTATGAGTGCTAGGATAGCAAAGAAAAACACATTCAATGGCATGGGGGGAAAATTTGTCACGGTGAGCACTAAGAGTTTGTGCATAGCAAAGGCACCAGAATACGCGAAGATGATCATAATTGGATGTTTTATTGAAAAGAATTTCAAAAGGCAACTTATTCTGGAGTATGCGACTGGGGGTATGGTTGATAAGATATGCAGCGGTAAGAACACAATCTCCCCAAAATTTTAAGGAAAGATGTGCTTGGAAACGAAGACTACGGGGCAACATTTAGAAGGTGTCTGTGTTTACGCTTTGCAACACCATTTTGTTCTGGAGTTTTAAAACAGGTTTGTTCATGAATGACGCCATGATTTTGAAGATAAGTTTGAAATTTAAGAGAAAGAAATTTTTGTCCATTATTAGTACGAATAACTTTAATAGTAGTGTTGAATTGATTTTGAACAAGGAAAAAAATATTTTTAAATGAGTAAAAGTTTCAGATTTAAAATGCATTAGGTAAATCCAAGTAGTGCGTGAAAAATCATCAACAAGGGTGAGAAAATAGTGGCCCCACTAAGAGAAGAAGTATGATAACCACCCCAAATATCACAAAAAATGCGATTAAAAGGGAAAACACTTTTATTTTCATTAATGGAAAAAGGTAGTCTGTGTGTTTAGATCAAGCACAAACATTGCAATCAGAGAGAGTGCATGGAGAATTAAAAAGACTGGAAATAATGAAACGAGAAGGATGGCCTAGACCTTGATGCCATAAGATTTTATTGTCAATAGATTGGGTGGCTAAAGCGAGAGAAGATTCAGGCCAGTACACGTAGAGCCCATTGCAAAGGTCACCCGCTCTAATCGGCCACATCAATTGTGGGTCCTGAAATAAACAATTATGAGAGGAGAATAAAATAACATAGGTAGTATGAAGGGTAATTTGAAAAACAGATAATAAGTTAAATGTGAATTGGGGAACATAAAAAACATTGGACAAAATAATGGAAGGGGAGAGAGTGCAAGAGCCGAGGCCTTCGATGGGGATAGAGTGGCGTTCGGGAGCTGCATCGTGTGCAGGGAAGAAAGCGGCTGTAGGTCGGAAAATGCCTCACGTCGGTGGCACATGTGGTGGTTGGCGCCACTATCCACCACCCAATGGTGGTGCGGATCAAAATGAAAAACAAAGGGAGGAGGGGCCAAATCATTACTGACGAAATGGGTGGAAGAATGCAAGGAGGCGGTGGGAGGGGAAGGCGCGAGCAAGTTGAGAAGCTTTTGGAAGAGGTCCAGCGGTAATCCAGGTATGGAGCTGGTGGAGGCGTTGGGCTGGCTGAGGGGAGATGAGGTTGGGTTCGTCGTTGAGGGGAGATGAGACTAGTATGCAGCTGAGTTTGCGTTGCTTGGTACGCCACTGGTGGAGGATGGCCAAGCATCGATAGCCGCTGGTGCGTTGTTGATGGAGGATGACTGAGATGAGCCTGGGTCGCTGCTAGCTTATTACGGGGCTCACAGCTAGGTGTGTACCCTATTATAGTCGAACATTGCTCTCGAAGGTGGCCGTCTCGACCACAAGCCGTGCATTTTGAGATGGGTCATCCACGACTGGGTGGTTTTGCAATAATGGCAAGGGTGTCTGAGGGGGGGGGGGGTTTGTCAGGTGGAGAAGACGTTGTTCTTCTTCTTGGAAGAGGATGGAAAAAACTTTGCTGATGGATGGGAGGGGATCCATGACCAGAATTTAGGTTTGAAGGGATCCAAAAGAATCATTAAGACCAAGTAGAAATTGAAAGACCCGTTCATCTTCAATTTGTTGGTGATGATCTTTCAAATAATTGATGCTTTGTAAGTGTCCATGTTCATCCCAGATTTTTTTGATCTGGTTGTAGTAGTCATGAACGCTGTTTGTGGTTTGTTGCAGGGAAGAGAGAGCATGTTTGAGGTGGTATATGTAGGCGTTGTTGCCATGATAGAATCGAGAAGAAAGATCGACCTAAACAGAATGTGGATCGGTATGATATTCGAGGGAATTGGTGATGGATGCGCTGATGGAGTTAAGGATCCAGGTAAGGACCATGTCTTTGGTTTGGTTCCATTAGTTTGGAAAGCCGGGATCAGGAGGGGTGAGTGTGCCATCGATGAAATTCAATTTGGCGCATGTGCATAGATTATAGAAAGTTGAGTGTGGCTACTAGGAAATATCATTTTCCTTTGCCTTTCCTTGATCAGGTCTTAGAAAAAGTTGTTGGCTATGATTTCTATTATTTTCTTGATGGATTTTCTAATTACTACCAATTAGAAATAGCACCTGAGGACCAGGAGAAAACTACTTTCACCTGTCCGTTTGGTACTTTTGCATTTAGGAGAATGATTAAAAATTTTTTGGAAGTATTCATGGATGATTTTTCAGTGTTTGGCAGCTTTTTTGATGCATGTTTAACTAATTTACAAGCTGTTTTAGCCAGGTGTGAAGAGAAACACTTGCTGCTCAATTGGGAAAAGTCACTTTATGGTTCAACAAGACATAGTTTTTGGACACATTGTTTCCTCTTGAGTATTGAAGTTGATAAAGCAAAGATTGAAATTACTTCTAAACTTCCTATACCCAAAACAGTAAAAGAAATCAGGTCATTTCTTTGACATTCTGGTTTCTATAGGAGGTTCATTCAAAATTTTAGTTCTATCTCTAGGCCTTTGTGTAAATTACTTATGCATGATGTTGCCTTTGAATGGACCTTGACCTGTCAAAATGCTTTTGATAAACTGAAAATCTTGCTTACTACAGCCCCTGTTTGGTCTCTTCCCTTTGAGATAATGTGTGATGCTAGTGATTTTGCTATAGGGGTTGTTCTTGGACAGCGTAGAAATAAGTTTTCATATGTCATCTCTTATGCAAGTAGAACTTTAAATGGAGCCTAAAAAAATTATTCTACAACAGAAAAAGAATTACTTACTATAGTCTTTGCTTTAGACAATTTTCGAGCTTACATTCTTGGTTCACCTGTGGTTATTTTCACTGATCATGCAGCTTTGAAGTATCTACTGTCCAAGAAAGATGCGAAAGGCTATCCGGTGGATTCTTCCTATTCAAGAATTCGACATTACAATCAAAGACAAAAAGGGTGTTGAAAATGTGGTTGTTGACCACCTATCCAAGCTTACATTTGCAAAAAAAGAGCAACCTGCCCCTATCCTTGACTTTTTTCCTGATGAGCAATTAATGCTAGTTGAAAATTTATCTTGGTTTGCTGACATAGTTAATTTCTTGGTGACAGGTCAGACTTCATCCCATTGGAATGCTCAATACATACGACGGTTCATGTATGAGGTTAAATCATTCTTCTATTATGATCCTTATTTGTTTAAATACTGTTCTGACCAAATCATTAGGAAGTGTGTGCCTGACCATAAAATACAATATGTGCTTTCATTTTGTCATACTGAGGCTTGTGGTGGTCACTTTTCTGTACATAAAATTGTTGCAAAAATTTTACAAAGTGATTTTTATTGGCCTCATATATTTAAAGATGCATATAGTTTCTGCAAGACTTGTGAGTCATGTCAGAAATTAGGTGCAATCAGCAAAAGGAACATGATGCCTTTACAACCCATTTTAGTCATTGAAATTTTTGATTGTTGGGGGATTGATTTTATGAGGTAATTTCCTTCTTTTGTTTATTTGTACATCTTAGTGGCTGTTGATTATGTTTCTAAGTGGGTTGAAGCCATTCCTTGCAAAACAAATGACCATAAGGTAGTGCTTAAGTTTTTGAAGGAAAACATCTTTGCTAGGCATGCCTAGGGCTGCCATTAGTGATAATGGAACTCATTTTTGTAACAAGCCTTTTGCTGCCCTCGTGAAAAAATATGGTATACACCATAAGGTCTCTACCTCATGTCACTCTCAAACAAATGGTCTGGCTGAATTAGCTAATAGGGAGCTTAAGTACATCTTAGAAAAAACAGTCAATCTTAACCGAAAAAATTGGTCTTTAAGGTTGACTGATGCACTTTGGGCCTATAGGACAGCTTTTAAAACGGCTTTTAACATGTCTCCCTACCGTTTGGTATATGGAAAAGCATGCCATCTTCCCGTTGAAATTGAGCATAAAGCATATTGGGTAGTTAAGCAATTCAATTTTACCACTGATCATGGTGGTTTTGTGAGAAAGTTTCAAATTTTAGAGTTAGATGAGCTTAGGCGAGATGCAGATGACAATTCCAAATTTTCAAAAGAACGTATGAAGATTTTACATGATAAGCACATCCAAAGAAATACTTTCGAGCCTAACGAACAAATGTTACTTTTCAACTCTCGCCTCCATCTATTTCTAGGTAAATTAAGATCGAGGCGGAGTGGTCCTTACGTGGTTAAGTCTATATTTCCTCATGGAGCTGTTGAAATTGTTAACCCTTAGAATGACAACACCTTCAAAGTCAATGGCCAATAACTTAAACTTTTTTTGACTAAATTCTCATCTGAGGACACTTACATTGCTTTGCAGGATCCTATTTATCCTATTGTTGTGTAGAACAGTTCTCTCTCTCTCTTTTTTTGTTTTTTAAATGATCTACTTTCCTTTGTTTCTTTCATTTCATCTTTGCAGGGTCTACATTGTTTAGTTTCGATTTTTTATTTTTATTTTTATTTTTTGACTCTTTCTTTTGCTTTCAGTTTCCTTTTAGCCATCTCAGGTATCCCTTTCTCCCTATTCTTTTTAATGCTTTGTTCCTGTTTTGATCATGCTCTCAACAGTGAGGACACTGCTCATTTTGAGTTGGGGGTAAGGAGAGTGCTCCACCAACTAGTCTCTAATGATTAATTTCTCTGCAAAGTTACTGTTTCCAAATAAATAAAAGAACAACAAAAGTGTTGTTTTCAAACCTCTCTAATTAAGATTAGATAGTTGTAGTCTTGGGTTACACTAATTCTCACTGGTTTAGATTTAAGTTCAACACAAGGCCATATGAAAATCTTAGTAACTCAAACTTAGGCAATATATTTCAAAGCTATTGATTGATGACCCTAATAGACACAAGCAGTTACTTTTGTTGTTTTGTTCGATATCAATTAGTGGTTTTCATCCAAGCAACTAACAAGAACTTTAATGAACCATATCTTAATGGCCTAGGAAGAGCAAATGAAAAACTCCATCCATTATAGTTTTGAAAACTGCTAAAAAAAACTGGAAGTAAAATACATGAGAAAAGGGACAAGTCAGAGATCAAAGAAAAACAATTGATGCAAGTGCATTGGAAAAGGCTGCCTATCACTGAGATTTTTTTTTCCAAGTAAGAAAAAAGTATTTTAAAGTGTGATAGTGTGAAAGCCACCAGTGTAATGATTTTGAACTGGAGTAAAACCCCTTTGGTTTTTCTTAAAGAGTTGCTGATTTGAAACTATTGTGAGAAATCTTGAAACCAACAAATGGCAACCTGATCACACACTTGATGTACTCAAAGATTTGCAGGTTTAATACATTTCCCTTGTTTGAGTTCTTGAGAATTTTATAAGCCTTCATGTTGAATTATAATATGATCTAACTTCATTCTAATACCCAGGACTTCAACATGATTTGAACTTTAGTAAATATTTTTGAGTTCAAAGATTTTGGAGGGCAATCTAAGCCTTCATTATTTGATCGCATTATTTGGTAGAGACTAGCAAAAGGCTAGTCGAGGGGTGTGATGAACGATAAAAACTATTAATTTGTGCATGATTAAGTGGATTAATTGAGCAGGTTAGAAAGGGATTTATTTTACAAATAAGCAGTTATTATGTGAATGGGCAGTTAGGATTTTACACATGTACTGAACTGAAATGAAAATGGATGATGGAGAGAGAATGAGCAGAATCTTCTGGATGGTAGCAAGGAAGAAATCTGTTATTCCGGCTGGACAAGAAGAGGAGCATGAGGAAAAAGAAGGCCATTCTGTTATGAGAGTATATGAGGAAGAGGGCTAGGCTGTTAGGGGCATTCGAGAGTTTTCAGATTTTCTCCTCTTCTTCCATTCACGCCCACTTTACTTTTGGTTATGCTTTTTCTTGAGTTTTTAAAGGAAAATCCTGTAAAGACCATGGGAGGCTAGTTTTCAGCCTCAGCTACAATATATGGATTCTCTTGTTCTAAATTACTGATTAGAGTGATTCTGATATGATAAAATTTCATTCTATAGTTTTGCAAGTCGTTTTTGTTGAGATAAGTCAAAACCAGAAACTCTTGTTCTTGTTCTATTGTTGACGTGAGGCACAACAAAAACTTGGTAATATTTTCAAGGTTTCTCTCGGTTGGTATTCATAGTAAAGTCATTTGCATTCTATAGATACTTAGGACTGGAAATCTGGTTTTAAATATTCATTTTCCGATTGTTAATGCTTAGACTAGATTGACAATTAAGTTACAGAGTTCGACCACTTAATCAGAGTTTAGAAAATGAGGAAACATTCTTGTAGCCCAAGTGTTTGAAACTTTGTTTCATTGGTGTTGACATTTCTGCAATCTCTACGTTTCTTGCACCCATTTTACTAATATTCATATTTCTCATTTCTCTCAATTTGACAAGCAATCAGATAACCAATTCCACTTCATTCTTAAACTTTGTTTCATCCAAAAATAAAAACCATCCTTATGCTTAACAAACTCCACATCAGTACATAAACACTTTATTATTATTATTGTTTCTCTTTAGCTGCATAAACAGCTCTTTTGCAAACAAAAATCCTCACACAACCGTAACTCAATACAAATTTGCTCTACATAAATATTGTTGTCCCTGTAAAAATGACCTTAGATTGATTCTTGTATACAACATGATTGCTTCTATACTTGGAGGTAATGTTTGCAGCTCATCATCTCACAAAAGAAAAAAGCAAATCATAAGATCAAAAGTAGCTAATAATTAGGTGCTTATTCTCTCTGAAAAGGCCTATTAATATATATCCTTCCTCAGGAGTCTCATTCCTTCTTCTTTTTGGCAATTCTAGCACTAAACATGATGATCTGTCTTCTTCGCAATAATTAACGTCCACCAGGAACAACTTGGACCAAATATCTTTCACTAGATCAAGCAGTTCAAAAGCAATTAGAGAAAGGATAAGAGAGGATAGTGCTATTGTGTCATTCAAGTTTGCTCCTTCAAAGTGACCTTAGTGCAAAATAAATATATTTCTTCTTCTTTTTTTTTTTTTGTTTGAAATATTTTTGAATATTTTTTTAAAAAAATCAATATATTAATCGTTATTTCCTTAATTATCAAGTAACAAATTTAAAAAATAAAATAAAATATATAAGCGATCAAATTAATAGGACAAACTTAGGCTGCATATAGTATAATCATTTTACTAGCATAAAATCTTAAAACCGAATGGATGAACTGAAAATATTAGTTTTACACCATCCAATGAGAGACAGCCACATCAACTTTCTAATGTTGGACGTAAATACATCAGATAAAACCTGTGTCAATCTCAGAGTCTCAAGCTACATATGGTACCGGCTTGGTTAATGGGTTGTGTCGATTAGGAAAGATTCATGGATGAAGCTGTACGTTGGATTGCTTGAATTGATGAAGAGCGAAGAAATTGAACCAAATGTGTATACCTACAGTGCCTTTAATGGATGGTCTTTGCAAGGGTACTGGGCGTTCTTCACAAGCCAATATCATAACTTATACCACTTTAATTCATGGACTCTGTAAAGATGGACAGCTACGAGAAGCTTTGGAGATTCTTGACGAGAGAGAGAGACTGAGGGGGAGAGGGAGCTTGAGGAGAGAGAGAGCCTGAGAGTGATGGGCTTGACACTTGACAGAGGCTCAGTAATATTTATCTCTACTGTATTTGCATTGTAATTATCTCATTTGAAGGTGTAAAATTAGGATTCACACCGCAACCGCCGGCTCAAAGTGCCAAAGAACAATGATCGAGAGGCCTACCATACAAGTTCAATTTGGATGTAGTGGTAAGAACCAAGTTTCTCATGTCACCCTTGGACCTCAAATGACGATCGAGTTGGAAGATACCTTAGCTGGTGAAAGATAAGCTCTACTTGTGGAAGGAAACTCGGGCTGTCGTATTTGATCTTTGGAAAATGAAATACCAACCGACAGTGGGTCCCGATAAAATCTACCGATAGCTTATTTTTTTATTTAATAATTAAAGAAGCGTGTTTTAAATGAGTTTCAGAGTTTGCGATTATTTTATTTTTATTTAAATATTTAAAGGATTTAATAAAATATTTTTTAAAAAGATTGCGTTTAGATGTTGAGTTGAGTTCTCTATTAATAATAATGAGTTAAGATGATAAAGTGAGTTTTGTAAGTTTAAATGTATTTATGAGACGTTGAAAAAAGTTGTGGGTGCCACGTACAAATAAGTGTTGAGTTGAAAAATGTTGTAGGTCTAACATGTAAAGAGGTTTTGAGTTGAGATTAGTTTAGTGATTTAAGAGTTGAGTGTTTGGATATTAAAAGAGATCTAAATCTAAACCGAACTCAGTTGAGCTGAGTGCAATCAAGGAACCAAACAAGCACAAGCTCTCATTTGGTTACGCAGTTCAGATGAGATGAGATGAGATATTTTGAATAATAGTGAGATTTTTTAATTAAAATGAGATGAGATATTTTGTAAAAAAATGTGTGTTTGGATAGTGAGATGAGATGATATAGTTTTAACTTTTTAGAGATTTGATAAAATAGTAAGTCCCACCAATTATTGAAAAATATTTTTAATTATTAGGTGAAAAATATTATGAATATATTAAAAATAAGTAATATCTATTATTCATTTAAAAACTCATAAATATTTTGACTTTTCCAAAATATATTTTTTGTAGTGGGCCGTGATTATTTCAATATTTTCAAATATGAACATTTATTTGTTAAACAAAATTATTCTAATTATGACCTATTTTTTATACTATATTTTATAAAATTTGAAATATATTTTTGTAATTATATATTACAATAAAATAAAAAAATTCAAATAGATAATTATATATATTAAAAATGTGGTAGTTCGCGTTACTGTATCGAGACTGTAGCGATATTATAAATGCAGATGAAACTTTATACCGGATCAACAATAACGGTACTATATCATTACTGTAGCGTTAGGTTGAAAATTCAAAGATGAGAAAATTTTGTATTCTGTTGTATCTCGTTTGGGCATCCAAACTGAATTATCTCATTTCATCTTATCTCATATAATCTTTATAATTTTTTCAAATTTTAACATAAAATATAATAAATAATTTAACTTTTTTAAATCTTAAAATAAAAATTATATTAAAAAATTATATTATAATAATATTTTATTTAACCTCTAACAAAATTATCTTATTTAATCTATCAACTGCATAATTAATTAAACAAAATTATTTCAAGTACGGACAAAACCAAAAGCGCCCCTTGTTTCCAAGAGATTCACATTTCATTTCAAGCACAATTACAATCGACTTGCAAGTGCACGTGCAAGATTCTTATCTCATCTATGACGTCATTTTTTTGTCCAATAAATAGTGCTTTTATCTTAGTCATCGTTTACGCATAGAGAAAAACTTCTATACCCTCTACATTTGACCGCCTTACTTGACCGTTTGTCAAATTTTTTTAAAATTTTTTTTATTTAATGATTAAGAAAATGATTTTAAATATATTAGTATAATTTTTTATTTTTTAAAAATATTTAAATATATTAAAAAAATATAAAAAGGAAAAAAAAAAACCAAAAATGCCTGGACGGCACGCCCAGCGGTAAACGCTGGGCAGCTTAGTAGCTTTATCCTTACAGATATAAATAATGAAACCGTCTCAAGAGTTTGACAAGATCCTTGGATCCCAACATCCCCCACTCCAAATCCATCCACTTACTGGAAAGAGCAAAATTTGAGGGTAGTAAAACCAATGTTTTCAATTTCGTACGATATGACCGATATTTGCCGTACTGGCCGTTGGGCCGGTACAAGTACCATATACGTTTTGTACCGGTCCAAATACAGGCTGGTACCGATCGTACCAGCTTTAATTTCGGCCTATATTTCGGCCAGTACCGGCCGATATTTCGACCTTCAATTTATTTTTTTTTATTTTTTTTTTATTTTTTTTAAACTACAAGCTTATTTTTTGACCCACAATTCAGACTATGCTATTTATTATTTATATATATGTATTTATATATAATTTATTCATATATTGACTATCCCAAAACGATATTGATATCGAAATATTTCGTTCCAGTGCCTTGACCGGTACAACTTCCGGTACGGTATTCAAAACATTGAGTAAAACTCATTCTCGAGAATCCAAGAAGATGGAATACAATTCTTCTACAAACATTGTTCTCCTCAAGCCAGCAAGAGAAATCTCAAAAATTCCACTCTCCAACAATAACTTCTCGAGCATAAGGGATAAAATCAAATGGAAACACCATTATTCTGACACTTTCTCTGTTAAATCTGCCTATGCAGCAATGATTACCAGGCCTGCTAGTCACTCAACTGAACTCCCTTGGAAAAAATTGTGGAAACTAAAAATCCAAGATAGATTAAAACTCCTTCTCTGGGAAGCATCCCACAATGTCCTCCCAACACGAGCTCAGTTAAAAAGAATTGCAAACCTTGATAAGGAGCAAACTCTTTGCACACTCTGCCAAACAGGAGGGAAGCATCAACCATCTCATCCTTAATTGCCCCTACACCTGGACACTCTGGATGCACTCTAAATGACCCATTGACATCTCAAGATTCAACCAAAATCCTCTCTTGGAATGGATAAAAACCATCATCAATCCTGAGGCCTCACTCCATATCCCTGATGATGAGATTCAGCCCTTTCAAGTCTTTGCAATCCTAGCCATTGACAATGTCTGGTTCCTCAGAAATAAAGTGATCCATGAGTATGTCACACCATCCCCAACCTAGCTCATCAAGATAGTATCAAAACTCCTCCTTGATCATACTACATCCTGGACGGATAAACAAAAAGAACTGGAAGTTGCACATTTTCACCATCTTGAAGATCAATACATACTGCAATTTGACATAGCAGTCAAGGAAAATGACACAACAATTGCTAGCATCTGTAGAACAGGAACAGGTACACTTCTTTTTGCACTTACCAATTTTATCCTCAACAAAAACTCAAATGTTGAGGAGATAACGGCAGCATTATTGGGGATTCAATAAGCCATAAATCGTAACCTAAGAAAGATCCGCATAGAAGGAGATTCGAAGCAAGCAATTCATGCAATCCGAAAAGACTCTCCAACCATAGATTGGGATATGCAATCTATTGCTCGAGATATACACTACATCTTACCATCTTTTGATGCGTGATCAACAAAAAAAATTCATTGACTCTGGAATCGATGCGCGCATAATCTAATGAAATGGGCGGCCTCTAATTCCCTTCATGAACCTCATGTATCTGTTTGCTTTTTAATTAATAGTACTTATCTTGCCAAAGAAAAAAAAAAAAGATCTGACTCTCCATTGCATGTGTGTTGTACCATACTTGTAAGTGTATGGATATTGTGTACTTAAGCACACAATGTTCGCCTCCCTATTTATGCCCACACGCTGTGTATTTGAAATGCATGAGCCGGTGTGCATGTACAACTCATGTGTCTCGGGAGTTTGGATTCCCAAGCCTACATAATGATGGTAATATTTTTCATAAAAATAAAAGTTAGAGTTCAAGAACACTTATCTGGGAGAATCTCTTTGTCTGTTTGGCAATTACTTAGCGCACCGAAAAATCATCCTTCTCCCTACCTCTGGCGTAGAAAGTGAAATGAATCCTACAGACGGCACCATTGTTGATGCTGGAAAAATCACACAACAAACCGGAATGAGATAAAAAGTCATTCCCGGCCCACTAGTCGACTTGGGTTTTGCTTGGTGTTGTTTGGAGCCACCAGAAGTGTTCTAGTGCAGTTGTATGTCAGCGATGCGTACGTCCATGACGATGAATGGAAAACAAGTACAGAGAAAATAAGAAAAATTAGCAAACAGATTTATTTGGTTCGACATGTTGCCTACGTCCATGGGCATTTGGGGAGGGAAAATCCACTATAATATACTTGTTTACAGTCTCTCAAGGCTTTTCATTTCTCACTGTACAAAGGAAGCTGGAGCTCTTCCTGTTGGTAAAGACGTCTTCCTCTAGAGGTTGAAGAAGAAGATCTGATCTCTTACTTGGTCATCTGCCCCTTTGCTTTTATCTGACTCTCTATTATGTGTGTATGTTTATCAGTGGAGGTGACTGGTCCCTTTGCGTGTCTGCCAGTGGAGGTCAGATCTGACCCTTGGCATGTCTAAACATTCCTTATTTCCCACATTTCCTTGATACCCTTCCCTTACTCTCCTGACACCAATCTCTTGACCCATGATCCTCTCATATCTCCCATTCCCCTCCCATAGACGGTGTCATTGTTGATGTTGGAAAAATCGCACAACAGAATGCATGGAGAGAAAGAGTCATTACCGGCCCACTGGTCGACTTGGACTTTGATCGGTATTGTTTAGAGCCCTCAGTAGTGTTCAGGTGCAGCTGTACGGTAGTATGCTTACGTCCATAGCGGTGAATGGAAAACAAGTGCAGAGAAAATAAGAGAAAGGGAGACATAGATTTATAGGATTCGGCAAGTTGCCTATATCCACAGGCATTTGAGGAGGAAAAATTCACTATAATATACTTATTTATAGTCTCTCATGGCCTCTCATTTATCACTGTACAAAGGAAGCTAGAGCTCATCTTATTGGTGAAGACGTCTTCCTCGAGAGGTTGAAGAAGAAGAAGAAGATCTGATCTCTTGCTTGGTTATCTGGCCCTTTGCTTTTATCTGATTCTCTATTGTGCGTGCCTGTCTGTCAGTGGAGATGACTAGTCCTTTTGCGTGTCTGCCAGTAGAGGTCAGGTTTGACCCTTAGCGTGTCTGAGCATTCCTTCTCTTCCCACCTTTTCCTGACACTCCTGCCTTACTCTCTTGACACCACTCTCCACTTGTCTCCTCTCTATTTTGTCTTCTAGTGTGTCTTAGTGGGCTGAATCTAGTCTTTAGGAGGCTGTGTATTTTATCCTCCATAGATGTAGTTGTAAGAACCAAGTTTCTCATGTCACCCTTGGACCTCCAATGACGATCGAGTTGGAAGAAACCTTAGCTGGTGAAGATAAGCTCTACTTATGGTGAAGGAAATACGAGTTGTCGGATTTAATAAAATATTTTAAAAAAATTACGTTGTGATTGAATGTTGAGCTGAGTTGAGTTATTTATAAATAGTAGTGAGTTGATATGGTGAAGTTAGTTTATTAGAGCTCATCTAAGATGAGTTTAAATATATTTATAAAAAGTTAAAAAATATTATTAGTTACATGTATAAAGAGATTTTGAATTGAAATAAATTTAATGATTTGAGAATTAGATATTTAAATATTAAAAGAAAATCTAAATCGAATTCAATTGAATTGATAATAGTCAAGAAATCAAACGAGGACCCGATGAGTTAGCAGCATCCTTTGACCTTATAACGCAGCTTGAATAAGACTTCATGGAGCCATATAGCTAAGTCACATCATGATAGATTGGACTGGAGTAACCTTCCTATAAAATATTCATTACAACAAGCTTTACCCTATTTAGGTGATAAATTTTTTTAAATTCTCTCGTCTTATTATCAAAACATTAATTTTAGATATTTAAATTTTTTATTTTTTATATAATTATTATCTAATTATTATAATTTCTTTAAATTTTAAACAAAACACAAAAAATAATTCCATTTTTTTAAATCTAGAAATAAAAATTATATTTCAATTATGTTTTAATTTTATAATTTTTTATTCAATTTTTTCTTTTTACTTTCTCAAAATTTTATAAAATTTCTAACTTAAACTATTTTACTATTATTTATAAATTATCTTATTATTATTCTTAAATTTTTTTATTTAATCTTATATCATTTATCTAACCAAACGAGGCTTAGACTATTTAGTTAAATATTTTATAGGGTACTAAAGAGGAAAAAAAGAAGATAAGAGAGGAGACGAGATGGGCAATCTTATCTCATCCATGATGTCACCTTTTTTGTCCTATAAATAGAATTTTTGTCTTCGTCAACGTTTTACACATGATCTACGGACCAAAATAATCTTTCCTTGTTCTTGTGCAGTTTACCCAACTTTCTCACACTAAAGAGCCACATCTTACAAACTAGTTAGAGCTAGCCATGGAAGAAGTTGAATACGATACCATGAAACCCCACGTTGCAGTCCTCCCAAGTACCGGCAGCCTCTTATTTATCACTGTACAAAGGAAGTTAGAGCTTATCTTGTTGGTGAAGACGTCTTCCTCGAGAGGTTGAAGAAGAAGAAGAAGATCTGATCTCTTGCTTGGTTATCTGGCCCTTTACTTTTATCTGATTCTCTATTGTGCGTGCCTGTCTGTCAGTGGAGGTGACTAGTCCTTTTGCGTGTCTGCCAGTAGAGGTCAGGTTTGACCCTTGGCGTGTCTGAGCATTCCTTCTCTTCCCACCTTTCCCTGACACTCCTCCCTTACTCTCTTGACCCCACTCTCCACTGGTCTCCTCTCTATTTTGTCTTCTAGTGTGTCTTAGTGGGCTGAATCTAGTCTTTAGCAGGCTGTGTATTTTATCCTCCACAGATGTAGTTGTAAGAACCAAGTTTCTCATGTCACCCTTGGACCTCCAATGACGATCGAGTTGAAAGAAACCTTAGTTGGTGAAGATAAGCTCTACTTATGGTGAAGGAAATACGAGTTGTCGGATTTAATAAAATATTTTAAAAAAATTACGCTGTGATTGAATGTTGAGCTGAGTTGAGTTATTTATAAATAGTAATGAGTTGATATGGTGAAGTTAATTTATTGGAGTTCATCTAAGATGAGTTTAGATATATTTATAAAAATTTAAAAAATATTATGAGTTATATGTGTAAAGAGATTTTAAATTAAAATAAATTTAATGATTTGAGAATTAGATATTTAAATATTAAAAGAAAATCTAAATCGAATTCAATTGAATTGATAATAGTCAAGAAATCAAACGAGGACCCGATGAGTTAGCAGCATCCCTGGACCTTATAACGCAGCTTGAAGAAGACTTCATGGAGCCATATAGCTAAGTCACATCATGATAGATTGGACTGGAGTAACCTTCCTATAAAATATTCATTACAACAAGCTTTATAAATAGGGGATAAATTTTTTTAAATTATCTCGTCTTATTATCAAAACATTAATTTTAGATATTTAAATTTTTTTTTATATAATTATTATCTAATTATTATAATTTTTCTAAATTTTAAACAAAATATAAAAAATAATTCAATTTTTTTAAATCTAGAAATAAAAATTATATTTCAATTATGTTTTAATTTTATAATTTTTTATTCAATTTTTTCTTTCTACTTTCTCAAAATTTTATAAAATTTCTAATTTAAACTATTTTAATATTATTTATAAATTATCTTATTATTATTCTTAAATTTTTTTATTTAATCTTATATCATTTATCTAACCAAACGAGGCTTAGACTATTTAGTTAAATATTTTATAGGGTACTAAAGAGGAAAAAAAGAAGATAAGAGAGGAGACGAGATGGGCAATCTTATCTCATCCATGATGTCACCTTTTTTGTCCTATAAATAGTATTTTTGTCTTCGTCAACGTTTTACACATGATCTACAGACCAAAATAATCTTTCCTTGTTCTTGTGCAGTTTACCCAACTTTCTCACACTAAAGAGCCACATCTTACAAGCTAGTTAGAGCTAGCCATGGAAGAAGTTGAATACGATACCATGAAACCCCACGTTGCAGTCCTCCCAAGTCCCGGCATGGGTCATATTATCCCCCTCTTCGAGATGGCCAAGTACCTCGTCGTCCACCACAATTGCCATGTTAGCTTCCTCAATATCACCACCGAAGCCTCCGCCGCTCAAACCCATCTTCTCCGCTCACCAGCTTGCACAGTACTGCCTCCTGGCCTGCAAGTCATCGACCTCCCACCTGTTGATATTTCTGCCCTTGTCAGTGAAGAAACTCTCATCCTCACCCGACTATCTATCATCGTTGAGGAGAGCCTCAAGTCTGATCTAAAGTCGGTCCTCATAAAGCTGGGCAAGCTGCAGGCTCTCGTAATCGATTTTTTCTGTACCCAAGCTTTCGAAATCTGTAGGGAGCTTTCAATTCCTACCTACACCTTTTGCACTACCTCCACTGCTTTCCTTTGCTTTTCCTTGTATTTTCCTACTTTGGACAGAGAGGTAGAATGCGAGTTCGTTGACCTCCTTGAATCAATTCAAGTACCAGATTGCGCACCAGTACGAATTGAGGACTTGCTGGACCAAGCCCGGAATAGGAAGATTGACGAGTACAAGTGGTTGCTGCTCCACCTTAGCCGATTGCCCATGGCAACCGGGATTTTCTTGAACTTGTGGGAGGATCTTGAACCAAAGTCTCTTAAAGCAATAAGAGAGCACTCATTCTATAAGCAAATACCCACACCACCGATTCATGTCATTGGGCCGCTTATCAAAAAGGATGAAGTACCAATGACTGAAACGGATGCTGAGTGTCTTGCTTGGCTGGATAAACAACCATTAGATTCAGTTCTTTACATAGCACTAGGCAGCGGAGGGACTTTGACAGCTGCACAACTCACTGAGTTGGCATGGGGTTTGGAGCTAAGCCGGCAACGGTTCATCTTGGTGGTGCGTAAGCCGACCAATACGTCTGCCTCTGGTACGTTCTTCAACGTGGGTGGAGATTTTAACGATCCAAAGGCATATTTGCCCGAAGGTTTCCTGGAGAGGACAAAAGGAGTGGGGCTAGTGATTCCATCCTGGGCTCCACAGTTGATGGTGATCCGCCACGCATCGACCGGTGCTTTTTTATCTCACTGTGGATGGAACTCCATACTGGAGAGTATCACTTATGGTGTGCCGATGATCGCATGGCCACTTTATGCTGAACAGAGAATGAACGCGACGATGCTTGTCGAAGAGGTCGGCGTGGCCGTTAAGCTGGCAGGGGGAGGACTAGAAAAACGAGTTGTCGAAAGGGAGGAGATTGAGAGGGTGATAAGGATAGTGATGGAGGTTAATGAAGGAAAGGTGATGAGGCATACGGCCAGAAAGCTTAAAGACAGTGCCGAGAAAGCATTGAACTTTGGTACCGGGTCGTCTTACAAGTCTCTTTCTTGTGTTGTTCAGGAATGGAAGGCACGTATCAAGTAAATGGGTAATGCTACCTCCTCCAATTAGACAATTAGAGTGCGTAAGCTCGTATAGTTATTTTAAAAATAAATAAAATTTATTATTAAAAAATTAATTTCTTTTTATATAAATCTTATATTTATTTACTTTTTTTAAATAATTGTAAGGTGTTTGTACACTCACGACTATAACTATAATTTTTCTTATAAATTCTAAATGTAATTCTCATTAAAAAAAACTAAAGACTTGTTACAAAATACATTTTGCATTTGTTAATAAGATATTTTTCATATTTGGTTGCATGTGCTAATTAATTATCAGGTTTCATTTTACATATTCTCTATATAAATCTATTTGCAAACCTGTTTATTCACGCGAATTACATTACTTTTGATGTGTAAGTTTGTCGCATCAACTTTACTTTGACCATTTTATTAATAGAAAAATATTAGTATGACTCTAAAATGTGTCTATTCATATATTTTCTTATTTTTTTTATATTTTTTAATGGTTAAAAAAGTGACTATTAGTAGATTTATACTTTTTTTAATTTTTTCTTAATGGTTAAGGGTGTTTAAAAAATACTGAAAAGAAAAAAAAATGATTTACATTGGTGTGCATATTTAGTGTGCATATTTGATGTGCACCAAGGGCCGACTCTCCCATAAAGCGAGTTAGGTGATTGCCTAATGCCCCACATGGAAGAAGACCTCAGAAAATATTAAAAAAATAATTAAGTAAAAAAATTAAAAAAAAAAATTATCTAAACTAAACAAAGAGACGTTAACATTAAAAATTGAAAAGTTCAGTTCTCAACTCCATGGTAAAAAAAAAAGGCTAACAATTATATAAAAAAAAAATATATCAATTTTTATTTAATTATATAGACTCTACAAATTCTCTTTGGAAAGTCAAAACTTACAATAATAACTGTAAATTTAATAGTCCAATCTACCTCTACAAAGTCTAAAAAAATCCAACAGAACATCTCAAAAACTCTACTTTCATAACTTTTGTACTCCACTCTCCATTCTTTAATCTCTCTATTGCATTCATCTTGCTTGTATTTGGGCATTGGCAGCATCTCCATAGTCCATTGTCTCCAATCGCAGTGGCAAATGTTGAGCAGCTCTGCTGTGTAGCCTGTGTTTTGGTGATGAAGGTAAGAGCACTCTTATTGGGTTAGTCAAAATTAAAGGATATTTTTTATGAATATAAGAGAAATTTGACTTTTAACTATTCCATTAACATAAATCTCCACATTGGAATATCTATTTTTTCATTATATAATAATAAAATAATATAAGATGAATTTAGTTTTAATTATTCACATCAAATCTCCACATTAGATTATACAATTTATTCATTATATAGTAATAACTAACTAATAATTTCAAAAATATTTAATTTTTTTAATTATTAATTTAATTTATTTTATCATATTTTACTATTCTATTTATTATATATTAATTAATAATCATATTTTTATTAAATTAATATATCACTAACTCAAATTAATATATCAATTGTGATAAAATATGTGATAAAAAGAAAGGGAGAGAGAAATAATTAATAAAATATGTATTTGATGTATGTACAGTAACTTTCAAATTTTTTGAAAGTCACTGTAGCTAAATTCTAAATATTTAGAATTTGACTAATCCAATATAAACATATTTTATTCTCTAATAACTAAATATTCATTGAATTTAACTTTTAATTAATCCAATCAAAGCGCTCTAAGTAAAGAGTCTGAGCTGCAGTTTGTATATAAAGTAAAGTTTTTGTTTTATATATATACAGTAAAACTGTGAAGGTTTGTGACAATAAAAGAGTGATTCTGTAAATGACTTGTTTTTACTTTTCTAGAACATCCTTGTCCCTTGGTTGTTTTTTGTCGTCTTCTTTAAGTTAATTGACCATAGTTTTCACAATTCACATGGCCCATGGCTTGGCCTGGCCATGGGTAACTATTTCTGGACAATTTTTCAAAATTTATTTATTTCTTTTTCAATTCTTCTGGTCTATAATTTATTTCTTGATTTTGAATATTAACATTAAGATATTTTATTTTATTGTACAAATTAACAATTTTGTATAAAAGTAAAAGTCGTTTGTTATATAAAAGTGAATCTCATTTACTAAATCAGGTTCTATTGTTTTATGTTAATATTTATTTTATTTTGGAATATTCATAAGCATAGTAATATTTTATATAGTGAATATTGTTCTTTTCTACTAGAAAATACGTCTAATAGAAAATATCCATCTGGATATGAGAAACTTAATAAAAAAAAAAGAAAAAAAGAGAGAAGAATAGAAAAATTGATTAAATCTAAAAAATGATCTTTAAATAAATTTGTTACTACCCATAAACAAAATATAGTAGAAAATTTAGGTGAAACATTTGTAGATGATCAAGAAACATACTAAAAAAAGGGATCTGAGGATAGTGCTCAAGCATGTACTACTACAATTATTGCTGGAGAATTTGAGAAAAGTATAGAAGAAAATAAAAATACTGAGGATATATCTGATTCTATTCCTTCAAATATTTATGACATTGCTCAATGGAAATATGTTGATACAAAATTAAGAAATTAGTAGAAAATGATCTAATTAGATATAACGATATAAACTTTTCTAAGGATGATAACTGTAGAGATTTTTCTACTACATATTATATACGAAATTTATCGAATGGGGAGAAACATGATGGAAATTGGCTAGTGTATTCAGAAGACTTGAATAGAGTATTTTGCTTTTGTTGCAAGTTGTTTAATTCAAACATTTGTATAAGCCAACTAGCTAATGAAGGAACCGATAACTGGAAAAATTTTAGTGCTAAGCTTAAAAGCCATGAAACAACCAATGAGCATATTACTAACATTACTGATTGGCTTGATTTAGAAATAAGATTGTTAAGTAATAAAACAATTGACAAAAAAGTCCAAGAACAAATTCACAAAGAAAAAGATCATTGGAAAAAAGTATTATTGAGAATTGTTGCTGTAATAAAAACCCTTGGTAAAAGTAATTTTACCATTTCGAGAACAAAATGAAAAGATCTACCATGAAAATAATGGAATTTTTTTAAGTCTAATTGAGATAATTTCTGAGTTTGATCCAGTAATGCATGTAGAGGTGGACAGCAGGGGCCCGCCCCCCTCTAACCCGCCCCTGCATGGGGGGGCGAGCTACCCCGCACCTCCCATGCGGGGGCGAGGGCCCCCGCCCTGCATGAAGGACCCATAGCGGGGCAGGGGGCGAGCTGACCCAAAGGGGCCCCGCTCCGCACCCACTCAAATATATTAAAAAAATTATTTTTTAAATTTACATAAATAATTTATATAAATATATATTATATATAAATATATACAATTTGTTAAGAACTTGAATTTAAATTAATAGATTGCCTTGTTTCCTAAGTCAACCTTTATATAGGATGCCAAGGCAATAAAAAATATAATTCTAATGAGTTTATATTTTTTTGAATAAAATTTATAATTATATTAAATTATAATTTGAGTCTAAAAAAAATTTAGACCGAAGAAAAATTGTAGATCCAGTGAATCATTGGGTTGAGCAAGGGGCGGGGCAGGGTGCGATTTCAACCCCTTCTCCCTAAATGCTAGAACACATTTGATGTATTCAAGATGGTGAAATTCATAACCATTATCTTAGGCATAATATACAAA
The DNA here is from genome assembly GCF_004785595.1 of Juglans microcarpa x Juglans regia. Classification (NCBI taxonomy): domain Eukaryota; kingdom Viridiplantae; phylum Streptophyta; class Magnoliopsida; order Fagales; family Juglandaceae; genus Juglans; species Juglans microcarpa x Juglans regia. Next base: position 11,938,098 of record NC_054608.1, read on the forward strand.
ATGAATTAATACACTTTCTAGCAACTGAAAAAATGTCATCAAGAAAAAATTTTGAATTAATTATTTTTCTCATACTAAGGTGTGTTAATATTTCAACAAGCCCAATAAAAATATAACAAACCCAATAAAAATAGAAGAACATTTTTTAGAATTTATTATCATAGCATTTTCCACTTGCACCCCTTGCTCTTTTCATTTCTTATTAAACTCATTATCATAACCTTGTCCTCGAACATTATTAATATCAAGTTCAAGACTTATTATTGCATCTAATAATTCAATAAGAATACCTTTTTCCACTTGTATCATCTACTTTAATAAATTCTAAAAAATATTTTTCTATTTTTATTGGGCTTGTTGAAGTTTTAACACATCTTAGTAAATGAGATTCACTTTATATAACAAACGACTTTCACTTCTATACAAAATTGTTAATCTGCACAATAAAATAAAATTTCTTAATGTTAATATCCAAAATTAAGAAATAAATTATAAACTAGAAGAATTGAAAGAGAAAGAAACAAATATTGAAAAATAGTCCAAAAATAGGTGCCCATGGCTGAGCCATGGCTCAGGTCGCTGGCACTTGGCTCAATTGACACCTTCAAAGAGCTGGTATGCCTGTTCCTCACTTAATTTATGGCGAGTCAAAGAAGGAAACACCCAGCTGCCTACCCCCTAACTGTCAAACTGAAGGAGGACAAAAGCGTGAAGGCATACCTAGCTCAGTTCAATAAAGAGTGTATGACGAAGGGCTGCTGAGAAGATCACACTAGTGACACTCATGGGAGGCATATGGCCTCGAAACGCATTTATGGAAGAACTGGTGAGAAAAACCCCACCACCCTGCAGGAGTTAATGGACCAAGCGGACGATTTCATCAATGCTGAAGACACACTCTGGGCCTTGATTGCTTCTAGAAAATTCGAGTTGAAACAAGCTAACAGGAAGTCTAATGCATCGAGATGGTCCAAGGCCCCCAAAAAGCACAAAAAGGACAACAGAGTGGGAGGAGAGATGAAACCACCCACTGAGGAGGCCTAAGCACCCCACAAGCATGAGTCAGTCTAGTCGTGCTAGAAGGAGACAGACCGAACACCCAGGAAACTGACAATCGTGACAAAAGAGGATGTCGTTATTGCACCTACCACCACCATGACACTCACAACACCGAGAACTACTACATCCTCAAACGGAGAAGTGAAAAGTGGGAGCACCTCGCTGCTTTGCATTGTACGGACTAGAGGAGGGAAAGAGAACAAAGTCGTGGAAGGCTTGAGAGGGCGAGAAGGAGTGAAAGCCCCAAAAGATAGCAAATGGAACGAGAGCCCATGCGGACAACCCCTGAACACTAGCCCGCGAAAATTGCCCTCTAGGCGAGATCAAGACCATCGCTGAGGGGTTCGTTGGCAATGGTCCCATCTCTTCCGGCAGGAAAGTGCATGCCAAGATGGTGCGATATAAAGAAGTATACCAGGCCGACCACCGGGCTTCCAAACAAAGAGGAAGCACTAACACACCAGTCATCTCATTCGGAGAATATGACGAAGGAGTTCTCTACCCACACAACGACGCCTAGAAGGATCCTCATCGACCAAAACGATCCTTATCGACAACGGCAGCTCTGCAGACATCCTTTTTTGGGATGTCTTTACTCGAATGAGGATGTAGGTTCGGAATCCCTTGTTGCATAATCTCGGGCAACAGGTGACAGTTCGACTCAAACCACTACCATGACTGGTGCAAACGCTTGGGTCAAGTTCAAGTACTCATCCCTGGGACTCCCTCAGGTGAACAAACAGGTTACAACAACTAATAAAACGCTGCTCGGGATACTCAAGAAAAAGCTCACCGACAAGAAAGGGGTCTAGGCAGAGGAGTTTTCAGGGGTTTCGTGGGCCTACCGGACCACAGTCAAAACGTCGACAGGGGAGATCCCTTTCGCCCTTACTTACGAGGGCAAACCCTTAGTTCCTATAGAAGTAGGAATGCCAACTTACAACATTCAGCACTTCGACTAGGGCTTGAACAATGAAAAGCTGGAAGAGTTGCTCGACCTATTAGCCAAGAAGAGGCAAAAGGCCGAGATGAGAACAATGATCAACAAGAGAAAGCCAAACCATTACTTCAACAAGAGAGTTCGACCGAGATCCTTCAAGGTGGATGACCTAGTATTGAGGCAAATAGGGACAACTACCCGGGAAGAGAGAAAGTTGGGGTCGCGATTATAGCAAACAACTGACCAAGATCTTACCGACTCCAGGACTAGTAAGGAAAGCAACTCCTACACCCATGGAATGCAGAACATTTACAGAGATACTTTGGTTAAATGTATTTGGGAGATGTATGTACAACCCCCAAAAATTATGAATAAAATTGTATTCTTTTTGGGACTATGTGTTTAACTTTGCAGAAAACACTTTACTAAATTCCTCATTGAGAGTTAACAGGAGGGTCCAATCACTCAATTGTCTGACCTCCCTCATGTCATGGCCGAAAACGTCAAGTACCGCCCGAACTTGCTAAATTCCTCGTTGAGCGTCCACAAACGGGTCTAGCCACTCGACTTCCCAACCTCCCTCATGGCGAATTCACAGCGGGAAAGGTCAGGGACTGCCCGACCTTGCTAAATTCCTCGTTGACAGTCAACAGGCTGGTCCAACCATTTGACTATCCAACCTCCCTCATGACGAATTCATGGCAAAAAAGATCAAGGACCGCCTAACCTCTCACTCATTTCTAGAAGTGGATCAAGAGGCAGCACAAGTCATCAGATTGCCCAACCTCCCTTCTCAGCGAGTTCATGGCGGAAAAGGTCAAGAACTGCCCAACCTTGCTAAATTCCTCGCAAAGAGTCAATAGGCGGGTCCAACTACTACACTGTCCGACCTCCGTCACAGCGAATTCAGAGCAGGAAAGGTTAAGGACTGCTTGACCTTGCTAAATTCCTCGTTATAGTCAACAGGCAGGTCAAACCACTCAACTGCCCGACCTCCATCACGGTAAATTCACGGCGAGAAAGGTTAAAGACCGCCAGACCTCTCACTCATTTCTCGCAGATGATCAAGAGGCAACACAAGTCATTAGATTGCCCGACCTCCCTCACGGCAAGTTCACTGCAGGAAAGGTCAAGGTCTGCTTGACCTTGCTAAATTCCTCCTTAACAGTCAACAGGCGGGTCTAGCCACTCGAATGCCCCACCTTCCTTATGGCAAATTCACAGTGAGGAGGGTCAAGGACCACCCGACCTTACTAAATTTCTTATTGAGAGTCAGCAGGCGAGTCCAACCCCTCGACTACCTGACCTCCCTCATGGTGGGAAAGGTCAAGGACCACCCGACTTTGCTAAATCCTTCGTTGAGAGTCAACAAGTAAGTCTTGCCACTCAACTGCCCGACCTCCCTCACTGTGGGAAAGGTCAAGGAGCACCTAACCTTTCACTCATTTCTCTCAGAGGATCAAGGGGCAGGACAAGTCATTAGAGTGTTCGACCTCCCTCACAGTGAACTCATGGCAGGAAACATCAACGATTGCCTGACCTCTCACTCATTCGATTTTGGTAGAAGGTTAAGACGCAAGAAAAGTCCTTAGACCTCCCTACCGCACTAATTCATCATTAAGGCCCAACACGGGGGTGAGTCATTTGACCACCCAAACCCATTAACTCCTCGCCAGAACCCGACCTTTCACACACGTAAGCATGAAATAAACAAATGAACAACAAGGGAAAGAAATAGAAGAAGCACAATTCGAAGGACCTCAAGTCTTCTTGTGGATTCTCCAGCACATGATCCCAAAGCCTTTCCAGACCCTCCTTTTAGTTGTAGGCCCATGCTTGGTTACGGATGAGCTTGGTCGTACAGTTGCTCTAACAGGCGAGGAACTATGTCCTGGTCGTTGGCCAAGTCAGACTTCAGGTCCTCGATGACCACGTCTCTGGAGATCAACTCACGCTTTGAGGTAGCCAACTTAGCCTCCAACTCATTCACTTGCAGCTTCTGTGTATGTGCGTCAGCTCGGGTAGTGACCACGTCGACTTCCGGATCCCTCACATGGTTGGTCTGGGATTCGAGAAGGGAGGACTTGCTCTTCCAACACTCAGAAAGATTTTTGTAAGTCTTGTGAAGCCAGTTGTGCGATCGAGCGTAGGAGTCGTGCTGCTTCATCAGCCTCGACTTCTCATCTTGGGGCTCGTGGCATGACTTCTGCAGCTTGTCCACCTCTTTTGTTCGATTGTCCTGCTGGCCACTTAGGTTATCCCACTCCTTCTCGCAGAGCTTGGCCTCGCGATGGTACTGCCCGACTTCCTTTTGTAACTTGGCAAAGTCCGTCTGAAGATTGGCCCTCTCTTGGCTGAGCCAAGCAATCTTCTTCCTCTTCTTCTGGCGGCACAAGTCCATCTTTACGAGGACTTCCTCCATCTCCTCCTTTTCCTTATTTCCTTGACGGACATACCTTGGGGTCAGGTTGGCGATAGCACGAAGTCCCCTTGCTTCTTCTTCTAGAGCCCCCTAGTAGTCCACAATGAGGGTCGCCAACTGGTATGCCAACTAGCAAAGAAAATAAGCCAAGTTAAAAAGAGAGAAATAGAAGTAGAAAGGAGAGGAAGGACATGCCAAACCCTACCTCAAAGAAGAAAGCCTTGAGCTTATCGGCCATTTTCTGGATGGACATGGCGCGAACCCTATCAAACCCCGACTCGGCTTGCGGGGCCTCACTCCCACCAGCGTCATTGGACGATCCTACACGTCCTAGTTGCCAGGAGGGCCAGAAGGCTTCCCAAGAAGGGGATTCACGAGGCCTCTCAGATAGAGGGCTGAATGAGGCCCCATCACTGCCCGCGACGTCATCCCCCATGGCCCCTCGAGCATTCTAACAACCTCCACCTGGCCTTCCTCCACCATAGCACTATCCTCGAGGTTCAGTTTAGGTGTAGCTTCCACAAGGACCATGATTTACTTTGCATACCTTTTGGTCACTAACTCGACAGGAACCACCAGGATTGGCTCTGTGATAACGTTGACTGAAGGCCCTGGCTCAGACGAGCACTCCAAGTCATCACTACCAGATGGCTCTGCGTCCAGGCAGACGCTGACCATAGACTCTGACCCTTCCCCAACTCGGCCCTTAGCCTCCCTCCTAGGTGACACCAAAGGCACCTCATTGACTTTCAAGGCTATCTCTTGGACCATTGTCTCGGGTGAGGCGAAGGGCACCTCGCCTAAGCCGACGACTCCAACTCCATTCTTGCTCTCACTCCCATCGACAGGTTGGTCGGGGCCCCAACCTCGGCTGAGGGAGCCACCTCTAAAGGAACTTCCAATGAAACGACTTCAAGCTCGAGGGACTCGTAGAAGGGAGACTCTAGGATGGACATATAGCCCTCACTAAGATTGAGGAAAAGGGGTGGCCAGCAAACTCTCCCGAGTGAGGAGAGGTGATACCCTCACCTTTGCACGAGGGCACCTCAACGACAAAGGGCTCTACGCCTTCATCAACATGTTCATCAGCCATAGGGGAGGGGATCATCTCCAAGTCAACCTCTGGCGGTGACATGAAGAGCCGAGATTCCCTAGGGGCAAGCTCTAAAAAGGCCCAAAATAATTGCATCTCGAGTTCTTCCTCTCCCAGAGTAAGGATCTCGATTTTCCCCATGTTGCTCGACATAGTAGGAGATGACACTGGTTGAGGAGCAAAGGAGGGGGCAATGGTCTGGGGGACTTTAGTTGCCCCCCTGATGCAAACCCCTTGGGATACCCCCACGGAGCCCGTGTTACTTGACGAGGTGGAAAGACGCTCGGTCTGTGGAGTAGGAGTTGACGAGGTTGACAAAGTAGTCCTTGCGAAGGCAGAAGATGGTCCCAACCGATGAATGATGATTGAAGCACTAGAAGGGGCCCCTGATGGGCATAAGACATGTCGACGGCCTCTGGAGGACTGTCCAGAGGGAGGTGGTGGAGCTGAGTCAGAACTGTTATCACCAGATTCCTTAGCTCGGGGCTTTTTCCCCTTTCTCTCCAACGGCAGGCTAAAGGGCCTTTTACAATCCTAGCGTACTGGGGACTGGAACAGAATATGACCTATGTTGGTGTCGGTCAATAGGGCATTGGTGTGAACCTCATATGGGTGTGACTTCACCCAGGCTCGAATAGTCGCCATCCAAGCCTCATCCTTCTTAGTGGGGGCTAGTCAGATCTCATTGTCTTCCACCACAACCCCCAAACAACATGGACAAAGAATTCCTGCCGACCAGCCCCTTGGGTAGGGAATTTCATTCTTTGCCTAACACAAAGAAAAACCACCGAGTCAAAGTGGGCAACCATTTGCCCTTGACGAGAGCGAAAGCTACATAAATTCCCATCAAGTCTCAACAAGTTGTGGGTGAGAATGAATTCTTTGACCGTATGGTCCCTTTGCATCCTCCAAGACTCTGCGCCAGATGATGTAGCAGCACTCAAGGATCCTTTACACATTAGGGTGGAGTTGAGATGGAGCCAGGCGGAGGTAGTCGAGCATGTCCCTAATCGGCCAGCGGAATGGAAGTTGCAGCCCATTCGAGAACATCACCAAAAATAATGCCACCCGTGAGCCGTAACCCTCAAAATCCATGGCCTTCTAATGGGCCGCCAAGATCTCCAGCAAGACGAAGCCTCGCACCCTGTACGAGGATCTCAGCGATCTCAGGTCACTAGGAGTGACAATCGAGTTCCAATGATATCCTTTAAAGTGCTGCAAGGCACCACAGACCTTTGGAAGGTCCAACCCCCCTGGGGTCCTGGTAGAGTTCGCTTGAACTGAAGATTGTACACCTCGAGAAGAAGGATGAGAAGCATTATTGGTGGCCATGAAAAGAAAGAGAAGGATTGAGTAGAAAGAAGCTCAAGAGAGAAAGAAAGCAAGAAGGCAAACAACACGCAGGGATTTCAAAAGTTTGAAAGGGAATGAGGGCAAATGGACTGAGATTGGGAGGAATATGGGTATAAATAGAAATCCATGCCACATGGACTTCTTTCAAACTATGAACTGAAACACGTCGCGAGAGGATGGGAGACAAGATGTGAATCCTGTGATTTACGTTGCACGAAGCGACATGAGAGGGAGACCATCACATGCAACCCAGGCTTGGGAAGATGGACGAGCGCATTCAAGTTCCTATCAGTCAGATGATTATGTGCCACCGAAGTGCCTTTGAAAATAGAAGAATTCCTATCGTACATGTACGGTAAGAATTGGTGAGGTAACTAGAGAGGATACCCCTCCTTTGGGTTGGGCCAGAACGAGGGACTAAAGTCCATCCTAGCCTGAGAGCCCAAGAACCATCATTGTGACCGTCCCATGAGTTGCACAAGAAGAATGAAAGTGTCCCATCATGGGAAACCTGTCGAGGGGGTAGACAAGACTCGCTAACCCAAACACCCCTTGCGACACCTCGCATTTAAAGATCAAAGTCTGCAAGTGAAGTTCTCTAGGGTTCCTAGTTATATAGATATATAGAAGTGGAGTTCCTCATCATAGCTTATAGAAGATAGCCCAAGACAACTCCGCCGCTGCATCTAGACGGACCGAAAAAAAAAGGAAGCTAAGCCACATTCAACGTTTCATCGTAGACCCACGCCACCGCAGCACCACATTTCCACGTGCTCAACCTCCTCCGTGATGACCATCGAAAGCGCAACAACGCCCCCCCCCCCCCAATTTTGCTTCACCGAAAACAGAGTAGTTACTTCAGCCTCTAGCTCATCTCGGGAGAGCCACTCCTTGGCACTAGCCCTATCCTGACGTCGCCTCTTTCATAGATTGTGACGACCGGTCATCTCAGCCACCCTAGCCACTACTCGCTCTCGGTAAGTTCACGACGAACCCCACGGCCTTCCTCCCGTATACTTTTGTCCTCACCATGCTTCATCTCTCTTTTTCTCTCGTGCTCAACCGCTCAACGTCGGCATCTCCGCCGCATGCCCTCCTCCGTTCTTCAGTCGCACCACCATTGCCTATCCAGTCCAGCCCCATCGCACACTGCCTCTTCCTTACACATCTAGGTTCTGCTCAGTAAGCCGCTGCCGCCACATCTTGGCCTCCCCTATTACTTTGTTTTCTTTAAATGGTCTTAAAGTGTAGTTTATATATTTCTAGGTTAACCTAGTAGAAAAGGGGTATCGTTACCCTTTTGCCCTTTTTGAAAACATGTGTTGATATGTATTTTTGGAGGAGTTTTTACGTTGACTGCAGGCTTGTTCTTCTTTGGACTTATAAATTAAGTCAATATACTGATTTTTTTAATAGAATAATTAAGTTGATCATGTTTTGATTTTATTTATTAAACTCACTTTGTATGAGTTTTGTTTTAAATAAAGATTTGAAATATATTATTAGTATTAATATATATTTTTTTAAAAGTACATAGTAGTGCAAGATTTTATTTTGAACTACTTAAAGAGAAACTAATTAGTCTTTTATTTTATTAAATGAAATCTTTGCTCTCCTACTTTAATCAGTTTTGGTTATAATGAATATTTAAACCATAAATGTATTTTGTGGTATAGTTGTATTTATTACTAATATTATTATGCATTTTTAGAAATATTCTAAGTTTAATAGTCATGTGGATATTGAGGAATTTAGGAAGTGATGATATTTTAGAATTAAGAGAAATTTTAGGTTCTTGAGGTATTAAATAGGTACTTCAGGTGTAAATATGAGATATCTGTTTATTGGAGATTTATTTAAGTTACATAAATTTTTATAAGTGACGACTGACAATTGTTCAGTACTGTTATGAAGCAATTCTGAAAAGCTAAGGAGTTCAGGTAAGCGGGGTTCATAGACTAATTTTGCATAAATGAAATGAAATAAGGTCGACTTTGAAAATATGCATGTTTGTTTTTTAAAAGAAATCTGAAAATGACTTCAGATGTTTGTTTTGCATATGCATAAATTCTATATAAGAGAAAGTATTTTCTGTTATGACTGGTATAGACATGAGCTAATTTTGTACATTCTATTTCTAAACTATGTAACAAGAGCGAACATGAAAATCTAAAAGTTTTTGCTATGAATAAATGAAGATGTTTTGATTCTGTTTATTTAGAACATGTGAAATGATCTGAAGCTGTTCAGGGCATCTAAAAACTTGGACATGAATTTCTGATTCTGTATCTGAATATGATCTGGTTCTGATATTGTTCTATTATGTTTCTATTAAGGTCTTGCCACAGGTATAATGGTGGTTTATAACGCTACCACGGAGGTGAAACATGGTATACGGCTCAGCCACATGTATAATAGTAGTTTATAACCCTAACACTGGGGGTGAAACATGGTATACGGCCCAGCCACGGGTATAACGGTGGTTTATAACCCTACCACGGAGGTTAAACATGGTATTTGTCCATATGCAATGTTCCGATATGATATGAAGATGATGTCTCAGTTTATAATATGCCGAAGAATTTTTGAATAAGAAAGTTTTTCTAAAAGTTTCGCTCTGATGTTTTGTAACAAGTTTTGTTTGTACATTTTGAAAATAAATATGTTGTTTATGCATTCTAAAAATAAATGTTTTGTTCTGCATACCGAACTTTATAAATGCTCATGTTTATATGCTAGTATAAGTTCTCTATTTACTGTGTTGTTGATAACTCACCCCTTATCTCTACAATATTTTTCAGATATTTTGATGGTTCAGCTGAGGATCAAGATTCTGAGGCATTTGGTGAAATGATTTAAGTATAGTGGATTAAGCATAGAAAGTTTTTATGAGTATTGGCGATTTTTATTTAGAAATTTTATTGTATTGGAAAATTGGTTATATTAAGGAAATTAGTTTGAGTCAAAATTTCTATATGATATTAGGAATTTGGAGTCTATATTTATATTGTTAAAATGTGAGTTTAGGTGATAGGAAGTAACTCTCCGACCCTTGCAGGACCGAGGCGTTACAAACCATTTTCCTACACACCTCACCACTCTCACAAATCTTTCTATCTTTTTGTAAAACACCCTGGACCCTTCTCAAGTAAAACCTGTGATCAACTTAAACCCAACCCCAAACTCGATTGACCTGAATCTTGAACCAGAAAATGAACTTGCATTACAGCTCTCTACTCTTGTGTTGATTGGTTGTATAGTCTTATCTAGGCCGCTGAACAAACAAGCACTCCATGTAACGATAAAATCAGCATGGAGCTTTGTAATAGGGCTCAATATTGAAGATTTGGATGTAAATACGTTTTTATTTACATTCACATCAAAACAAGAAAATCAATGGTTCTTGGTAGCACTGTTCATCTGGGCAGGATTTTTTCCCGGCCCGGTCCGGAACCCAGAAAACCGGATTCAGATTCTGGGTTCCTGCCCGGATCAAAACTGATCCGGAACCCGGATTGCAAAACCCGGACCAACACGGTTTGGGTACGGGTTGGGGACCCGGGTTTCGGTACCCGGATCTTTTTACAAGGAATTCCGTGTGATTGCCCCACCCCCCGACTCACCTCTCTCTCTCTCTCTCTCTCTCTCTCTCTCTCTCTCTCTCTCTCTCTCTCTTTCTCTCTCTCTCTGGTTCTCTCTCTCGTTGCAGAAGTAGAAACCCTAGGTCCCTAGCCGCCGCTATCGTGACCCCGTCGCCGCATCTCCTTCTTCGTCGCCGCATCTCTGTCGCTGTAGAGCTTTACCTGTAGGTCGTTGTTCTGGTACTTTCACTCTCTCGCTCGCTCTCTCTCCTTTCTCTCTCTCACTCAATCCGAAGAAACCCTAGCCTTCCCCCTCAGTGACGATCGAAGAAACCCCGTCATCCTCGTGACCCCATCATCGTCGTTGCCGACTCGCCTAATCGTCATGACCCAAGGTTTGTTCTCTGCAATTTGGGTCCGTTTTATTCCGATTTGGGTCTGTTTTATTTCCTTGGAATGATGATAATGAAATGCTACGGTTTGTGTAGCTTTTGTTTAGGTAAGATCTGGGTTTTTTTTTTTTTTTTTGGTGTTAAACATGGGTATAAAGTATATGCTGTAGGTTTGATAGATCTGGGTTTTTTTTTTGTTATTTTGCTAGTAAAATGGCTTATATAACGCGCCCTTTCTACAGAAGACTACAGTTTCTCATTTGGCCTTAGGTCTTTTTCTACAATGAACATGCTACTGGGTTCTGCATGCCAAATATTAATTCTTCTCATCATTTATATGACAGTGATGGCAGCAGAACTAGTTCGTGCTTCAAGAAGTGAAAGTAATGGTGAGCCAGAGAGACTACGGTAATTGCTTCCATTTTATTTTACATGTTATTTCTATTGATAATAAATTTTATATGTTTATTTCTTTTGTTTGGCACCGCAACTGACACATAGAACTATAGATAGAGTTGAGAGGAAACCACTGTACATTTCTTTTCCCTGAGCATGTACAAAAGTCGTGTTAAGAAAATCATGTATATCGGAGTACAATTAGGATGCAAAGAACTAGGGACATCAAAAAGTGAGGGTGAGAAAAAACTGTTAAGATTAGTAATCCTTGCAGAAAGAGTGTAAAATGGTTAATTTATCTTGAGCAAAAAATACAATCTCTATGGAAGTACACTAATTCTGCTCTGTGCATGGGCCTACAAACATAACAAAGATGCCCACCAAGCACCCAATTAGGAGGTGAGCAACAACATACCTTAGATAGGATAAAATGACAGAAAAAGATGCATGTGGTTGTCTCTGATTATTTGCAAATTAAGGCTAAGTTTGGTTGTGTTTATACGAGTTCTACTTTTCTTAATTCTAGCATTCTGACGTATGCAGCCTGGTATCCTCATCTCAGTCACACCAAACTTATGCATCTATAATCGTAACATGATTTTTGATTGACTACTTCATGCTCAAAGGAAAAAAAATAGAATTAACTATGTAGAAATACAATTATGACAAGCAAATGCAACATCTATAATCCTACTATCTTAGCTACGAGTTTTTTACTTCTTGGAGAGGAAGTGGCTACATATAATAAAGGTCAGTTTCAAAAGCATTATACAAATAAAGAATTCCTTTTCTCTTTAGATAGCTCACAATTTTGCACTTGATGCTAACTATGATGGTTGATTATTCAATCAGGTGAAATGATCAAGCTGAAGCCTTACAGTGGGATGCTCAATATTGACTTCGGAAAAGGAATTGGAAAGAGAGATGTTTATCTTCTATAAGTTTTGTTGGCAACAAAAGCTTTCAAAGCAATGAATTTCATGCACCTGATGCAAGAGTTTCATCCATTATGTCCACCAATGTTCAAGTTTCTGGTCTGTACATTATTGGTGACAAAAGATCTAAGACCTTAGATCTGGGTTTTTTTTTTTTTTTTTTGTTAAACATGAGTATAAAGTATATGCTGTAAGTTTGAAAGATCTGGGTTTTTTTTGTTATTTTGCTAGTAAAATGGCTTAGGTAACGCGCCCTTTCTACAGAAGAATTAATATCCTGATTGTACTAATATAAATCATTGTAGTTTTGCATTTTGCAATGTAATGTAATGTATAAATAACAAAATAGTATAATATGTAGTGGATTGCATGTACTTATCAAAAAAAAAATGTAGTGGATTGCATGTATTTTTGTTTTTCATTTTTATATATTTTTATTATTCTGGAAAATGTTAGTATTATGCTTTTTAATGAAAACTCAGAAATTGCTTTCATAAAATATTATGCTTTTATAAAAAAAAATTATGATTTTCAACACTTTTTTAAATTTTTTTTAACAATTATGGAAGAATTATACTTTTCAACATTTTAATTATAGACTTTTATAAAATAAAAAAATACACTTCTAAAAGCTTTACATGAAAAAAAAAAAACTGGGTTCAACCCAGATTTCCGGGTTTTAAAAACCCGGATTAACCCTGGTTCCTACCCGGATCTGACCTGGATCAACCCGGTTCGGGTTTCGGCCCGGGTTTGAAACCCGGGTTCTGGTCTGGGTATACTCGGGTTCCCTGGTCGGAACCCAGATGAACACCCCTAGTTTTTGGAGCAACATCCCTGGAACATCAAGGGCTTCCATATGCTGATGAGACCGGCCACCTAGCTTAAGTTTGCAAAAGATTAATCTCAAGATGTCTGTATTCTGGGTGCAAATTCATGGACTCCCTCTTGAGTTCATGACCAATCAGAATGTTGAAAAATTGCCACCAAGCTAGGAAATTTCATTCAAGTTAAGAAGATTACCAGCCTAGTACTTCTGCTTCGAAAATATATGCGTATATAAGTTGAAATAAATGTTGAAAATCCACTGCCTGAAAGTTTCCCTCTGGTTCATAAACAAAGACCGGCCACTTTGAACAGCCTCAAGTTCGAATGTCTATCGGACTTCTACTACTGCTATGGGTGTTTAGGGCACATTCAGCAAGAATGTGCAGTTCTGCAAAAGCAAACAGTGGTATTCAAATTTGGGCCTTAGATGCGTGCTGAGAACCAAGTGATAAGAAGGAACATCCATGCTAATAAACCCTTATACCCCTCGAAGTCAAGGTCCACAGAAGTGGGGCACTTTGTTGCCAATCCCTCAAACAAGGAGACAAATTAGTTTTTTTTGTTAAGCTGATGTAAGGGAAAAGGAATAATACAGCAGCAGCAAGAGCCATGCGACATGGAAATCTCCAAGACCTGGCAAAGTCATTGCACTGAACTAGGGTTCAACAACAGGCTAAAGGAACACGATGAAAAAGTTCTATCAGGGAGGAGGAATTGCATGAGCATAAGCTTCAGAGATCTTTTCACTGGGAACGTGGCAATCAAGTAACGAAGGAGACAAACATAGCAAGGATAGGTACAAAAAGTCTTTTCTTGAAGCCAGATTTCGAATCGATAGCATATGCCAGGCCTGAGGAGATTACATCAGTCAATGCAATTTCAACCATCCAAAATGTAAAGAAGATCTAACAGTTCAAGTTGCGCCTCCTTCATTAATCAGCAGCCCAAAGGCTTTAATTCACATCAGTTTGAACAAAAGTGCAACGTCGACAGATCAACAAAAACCAATGGGTCAAAACTTATTTCATCAAATCCTAGCCCAATTCGAGAAACTCAAAAGCCCAACGGACCTTAGCCTAACAAATCACTCCCTTTCTCTGTTGGTCAGCCCATCCAGAAAATTTATCCTAGCACTAAGACCCAACCCAGCAATAGAAAGCCCATCGCAAGCTGTTTTGAAACCAACCTAGAATCAAAACTCATCCTCTTCCTTTACCATTCAGAACACCGGAACCACCCAAACCCTAGACATTCACTGCCCACTTCCAACTAAAACCTCTGTGGATCTAGATAGGTTTGCGTTTCCTCAAAAGGGATCAAGGGAAACAACATTTCCTGGAGATGGAACTAAAAGGAGACTCAATGGAGATGAGGATGCACCACTTGCTGAGTATTTCCAGCCAACAAAATCCAAACGAAATGAGTCAGAAGGGAGGAAATCGAAAAGAATCAGATTCACACCCTATCAAAAGGAAAACACCATCTTAGGTAAAACTGCTCGTTCTACCTTTTGTTACATGCCCAATTCTAAGGGGTTTGTAAGGGCTACATAGGATAGGTCATTAATTAAGTTGTTGGGGTTACTATTGTAATTTCATTTTCAATTGGGTTAGAATGAGTCAATGGGTTGTTAGACGAAATGGGTCCATGGTCTGTTAGTGGGTAGTTATTTGTATGCATCAGTCCATGAACAAGTGGGGTCTAATTTCAGTTATTTTGCCAAATTGTATTTAAGTTAATTGCATTATGAATGAGAACATCATTTTGAATTTCATCAAATTTTCGTGTGCATCTACGGAGGTTTTTGGCCCCTCTAATTGCCAGATTTATCTGTTTGAATTATTCGGATCCTACAAGTTGGTCTCAGAGCTGCGTTCCTGCGACATGGCTAAGGGCACACGTTTTTCACAACTACCAGAAGCAGTAAATGTTTTACATGGTCAGACTACTATCTTAAAGGAGGAGCAGGCTAGGCATGGGAAACTAATAGAAGGGGTATTACAACAGCTTAATAATTTGGCATCAAGCTATGATAGATTGGTACAAATTACAGCTAAGCTCAGTTCAAGAGAAGAAACTTCAAATAATGTAAGGGTTAATGCTAATCCCTTGTTTGAGATGCGCGGTGGGATTCAAGCCCAAACTCTTCGATTGGATTTTCCTCATTTTGATGGGGAAGATCCCAACGAATGGATCTTGAAGGCACAACAATTCTTTGCCTATTGTCAAACTCTAGAGGATCATAAGATATTGATCGCTTCTTTCCATGTGGAAGGGAAGGCATTAACTTGGTATTACTGGTTGAAGGAGTCTAGCTCGGTAACAAGTTGGGAGGACTTCGTGGGGACTCTTCGCATTAGATTTGGGCCTTCGGCATATGAGGATCCGGTGGGGGCATTCAACAAGTTGAGCCAAAGTAGAAGCATAGAAGATTACCGAGCTGTTTTTGAGATCCTATCGAACAAAATAAATGGGGTAAGTGAAGAATTTCGTATAAGTACTTTCTTAATTGGCTTAAAAGATGAGTTGAGAGTTATTATTACCATGTTCAAACCAAGCACTCTCTCAGCTTCTTTTGGTTTAGCTCGACTGCAAGAAGAAATGGTTGGAAGAAAGCAATACCATTACCGAAACACCCAGACCCAACAGTTTCCAGCCTAACCCAACCAAGACAGCTCCCCTTAGATTACTTGGACCAAATCTCATACCAAGACTACCTGCACCAAAACTAATACCAAGACTTCCAGCCCCACCGAACCCGAGACCTAACCTAAATTTCCCAAGGGGAAACCCTTATCCCACAAGGCGCATAAGCCCTAACCAAATGCAGGAAATGGGAGAAAAAAGATTGTATTATTTTTGTGATGAAAAATACCAAATAGGAAACAAATGCAGCAGGCCAAAATTATACCTACTGGAAGGTATGGAATTTGAAGGGGAGGCAGAGGAAGAGGAGGAGGCCCTTAACCAGCTTAATATAGAGACCATACCAGTAGCACAACAAGCTGAATTGCTAGGCATATCCCTGCATGCTATTGCAGGAGCTCCTTCCCCCAAAACTATGAGGTTATTGGGAAAAATTGGTACATGTTTAGTTATTGTTCTTATTGATACTGGTAGTATACATAGCTTTATAGATGTGAATGTAGCAAGGAGGGAAAAGCTACCAGTGGAAGAAGGCCACCTGGAAGTCCAAGTTGCTTATGGAGAAACCCTCCCTTGCCGGGGTTGCTGTAAGGCAGTATTTTTAAAATTACAAAGCTGTAATATTCTAGCCAATCTGTTTTTGCTAACTCTAGGAGGATGTGATATTGTGTTGGGACTAGATTGGTTGAGGAGTTTGGGAATTATTTAGTGGAATTTTGCAGATTTAACTATGAGCTTCTTTGTGGAAGGTGAGAGATTGTTTCTGTAGGGTTTGAAGTTACCTAAGAGGTCATTGGAGGAGGAACACAGTTTGAGCAAGGCTACACTTGTAGAGGGAAGAGGAATCTGGTTGCAGCTCATGGAGGCTAGTGACATCAAAGGAGGGGCACCAATAAAGCCTACCATACAAACTATTTTGGATGGATTCAAAATAGTGTTTGCTGAACCTTGTGGACTTCCACCTCCAAGGAGTCACGACCACTAGATCCAACTCCAGGAAGTAGCCAAACCCACATGCGTTACACCTTATCAGTATCCCTACTACCAAAAGGAGGAACTTGAGAAGCTGGTCAAAGAAATGTTGAAAGCAGGAATCATTCAACCAAGCCAAAGTCCTTATTTGTCACCATTCCTCTTGGTGAGGAAGGCAGATGGGAGTTGGCGCATGTGCATTGACTATCGGGCTCTAAACAAAGATACTATCAAAAATAAGTTTCCTATTCCCAATGTAGATGAATTCTTGGATGAGCTTAATGGTGCTGAATTATTTTCTAAGCTTGATTTAAGGTTAGGCTATCATCAAATCAGGATGAAACCTAAAAATGTACCTAAGACTGCCTTCGTACACATAAGGGGCATTATGAATTTTTGGTGATGCTCTTTGGGCTCACAAATGCATCATCAAGTTTTCAATAATTGGTGAATGGGATATTCAGACCATATCTCAAGAAATTTGTGTTGGTATTTTTTGATGATATACTTGTGTATAGTAAATCTATTAAGGAGCATGTGATTCAATTAAAGGTTGTTTTAGAAGTTTTAAAGCACCTCCAGCTGTATGCTAAGGCTTCAAAGTGTGTGTTTGGTTGTTGTTAAGTGGAATATTTGGGTCATGTCATCTCTAAAGAAGCGGTCAAGGCAGATCCATTAAAAATTGCAAATATGATGGAATGACTTGAGCCTAAAAATCCCAAAGCTCTAAGAGGATTTTTAGGGCTAACAGGTAACTATAGAAAATTTGTTAAAGGTTATGGCAATATTGTAGCCCCTTTAACTGCCTTATTAAAGAAAAATGCTTACAGTTGGAATAAAGAGGCCAGTCAAGCTTTTGAAGCTTTAAAGGCAGCCATGGTGACACCCCTTATCCTTACATTACCAGATTTCTCAAAGAAATTTGTGATGGAGTGTGATGCCTCAGGGAATGGCTTGGGAGTTGTTTTAATGCAGTAATGGAGGCCTCTAGCCTATCTGAGCAAAGCATTAAAAGGCAAAAATCTGTTTTTATCTACTTATGTAAAGAAGTTATTGGCTCTAGTGTTGGCAATTCGAAAATGGAGGTATTATTTACTGGAACACAATTTCATGGTCAGAACAGACCAGCAAGCATTGAAACACCTTTTGGAGCAAAGGATTGGAACACCCTTCCAACAAAAGTGGGTTGCAAAGTTGTTAGGCTTTGATTTCAGTGTGGAATATCACAGTCAGAAAGGGAACAAGGCAGCAGATGCACTTTCCAGGTTACCAAATGAAGAAGGAATACCAGAATAGGAGATGAGTTTGACTAATGGTGGAGAATCCAAAACCATAAGTATGGTTACAGTTGATTGGTGAAAGGAACTACATCAAGTGTACAATCAAGGACCCCAGTTGCAGCAATTACTAAACCGCTACCATCAAGGAGATCTTGACCTTCTCAAGTATCAAGCAAAAGGGGAGTTCTTATTCTATAAGGGGAGGTTGCACTTGGGAACCCTAAAAACACATCAGGAGCAGATAATGTAACAATTCCACAACAGCCCCATGGGGGGACACACGGGCTCACAAAAGACACATTCTAGGATCAAAAGGGAGTTCTTTTGGCATGTCATGCGAAAAGATATCAGAAAATATATAAGAGAATGCGAGGTATGCCAAAGAAACAAGACAGAGAATCTCAAACCAGTAGGGGTCCTATAGCCACTACCTATACCAAGTAAAGCATGGATGGATATCAGTATGGACTTCATAGAGGGCCTGACTTTGTCCAAAAGATACAGTGTAATCATGGTAATAGTAGATAGGTTCAGCAAGTACAGTCATTTCATACCAATAGCTCATCTATACACATCAACAGTAGTAGCAAAAGCATTCATAGATAATATATTCAAGCTGTATGGCTTACCATAGAGTATAGTAAGTGATCGAGATGCAATATTTACAAGTCATTTCTGGAAGGAAATTTTCCATCTAAGTGGCACATGGCTACTAATGAGCTCGGCATATCATCCTCAAACTGATGGACAAATAGAAGTAATGAACAAATGGCTAGTGGGATACCTTCGATACTTTACCAATGACAGACCCAAAGACTGGGCCAGATGGCTAGCCTTAGCTGAATGGTCATACAATACCTTGGAGCATTCTTCAACAGGGTTTAGTCCATTCGAAGTTGTTTATAGGCAGCCACCACCTCGGCTCCTCCCTTATGAGCCTGGATCTACGGCATTGCAAGTGGTTGAAGAAGAAATGAGAAGCCAAGACTTCATTCTTGCTCTGGTAAGAGAAAATCTACAAGAAGCTCAAACAAGGATAAAGCGTTATGCCTATAAGAAAAGAACAGAAAGAGAATACGATGTAGGTGATTGGGTCTATTTGAGGTTAAGACCATATAGGCAAATGACTGTTGCCGTAAGGAGAAACTTGAAGATTTCCCTAAGATACTTCGAACCCTTCCAGATCACTCAAAAGATTGGAAAAGTCGCATATAGGCTAGATTTACCCAAGGAATCCAAGATCTACCTGGTGTTTCACATCTCCTGCCTTAAAAAGAAGCTCGTAAACTTTCCTCAGTTATGGAATATGTCACTTTAGCTCCCGAACCAAAGAAAATAATAGAGATGAGGCTCAAGAAAAAGGGGAAAAAAGCTGGAGTGGAAGTTTTAGTTCAGTGGAAAGGATCCAACGAGGAAGATGCAACCTGGGTAGATGCAAAGGAGCTGCGAATGAAATATCCAGAACTCATGGGCGAGTTCTTCTAAAGGAAGAGGCTGTGTTACATGCCCAATTATAAGGGGTTTGTAAGGGCTACATAGGATAGGTCATTAATTAAGCTATTGGGGTTACTGTTGTAATTTCATTTTCAGTTGGGTTAGAATGAGTCAATGGGCTATTAGACGGAATGGGTCCATGGTAGTTATTTGTAGTGCATCAGTCCATGCACAAGTGGGGTCTAATTTCAGTTATTTTGCCAGATTGTATTTAATTTAATTGCATTATGAATGAGAATATCAGTCTGAATTTCATCAAATTGTTGTGTGCATCTGTGGAGGTTTCTGGCCCCTCTAATTGCCAGATTTATCTGTTTGAATTATTCGGATCCTAACACCTTTCTACAATCTCTTTCAATTACTGATGAGGCTAAAATGGCAAGGCTGAAATTGCCGCCAAGCTAGAAATGAATGTTTTATCCTAGAATTGCAAGGGTCTTGTTGCACCCCTTGCAATCAAAAGTTTAAGACCAATGATCAGGACCTATAAACCTGATCTAGTCTTCCTTTCAAGGATAATTTTGACTATTGTGAATAGGTTAAGTTTTTCGATGTGTATATTTGCTCCCTCATATGATAAATGTGGGGGAGGGGGGGGGGAGAGTACTAGTAATGTGGATGTATGGTTTGGACTTAGAACCTGTTCTTGTTCATTGTAATAAAATCTCGATGGTTGTGTATTTGGATCCTTCCCACACTCCTTGGCTTATTAATTTGATATATTGCCCTGCTCAAAACAGTAAAAAATTACTTTTTTGAAAAAAATTAAATTCTGTTGTGGACAATTTTGATGGACCTCGACTAGATATTAGTGACTTTAATTCTAGTCAAAGTGAGAAAATAGGGGGAAGACCTTTGGCTAGTTCTTCAAACTCGAGTGTTTTGAGTTCTTTTATGAATAGGAATGGAATGATGGATCTAGGATACCATGGGCCAAAGTACACTTGGACTAATAATAGGCATGGTAGTGATCATATTAGAGAGGTGCTTGATAGGGGTATAGTAAACCATTCTTGGATGGATCTGTTTGCGAACACTACGCTTCAACATCTACTTATTCATGCTTCAGATCACTCCCATATCTTTCTTGATACTTCTGCTAGGAAGTTTCATAAAATTGGTTTCAAGTTTGAGGAGTTTTGGACTAGGGACCACACTAGTCAAATGGTCATTCAAAATGCTTGGAACAATCGGTTTGTGGGCAACGCAAGCTACATCCTTCTTAAAAAGCTGAAAGTGGTCCAAAAACCTCTAAAACACTAGAACAAATTCCACTTTCGACATATCCAATCTTCCATATAGGATACTAACAAATCCCTCTTGGATATTCAAGCTAGAGATCCAAGCCCCCAAAACTTGATTGAGGAGGTTGATCTTAAAGCTAGATTGAATGAACTTTTGAAAAGAGAAGAGATTCTTTAGAAGTAAAAGTCCAGATTGCAATGGTTAACTACCATTGATCTTAATACTAAATTCTTTCACTTGTCAACTACAATGAGGAGGCATACAAATTCCATTGACAGCATCAAACTTAGTCACCAAAACTGGACTTCAGATCAATAGGTCATTCAAACCGCTTTCTTGGAACACTTCAAGAACATCTTCACAGCAACCAATCCTAGGATTCAACCTAAATGGGAGGAAATTTTTCCCGAAAAACTTACAACCTCTAACAACACCCTTCTTTGTGAAATTCCTACTAATGATGAGATCATGTGTACTTTAAGGGAAATTCCTTCTAGCAAAGCCCCTGGTCCTGATGGTTTCACTGGACTATTCTACGAGCAATATTGGGAGATCATTAAAGTTGATTTCAAAGCAGCCATCAAAAATTTCTTTAGAAGTGGTAAACTTCTCAAAAAAATTAATCATACCCATATTGCACTTGTCCCAAAGACCAATAATCCCAATAATGTTCACCAGTTCAGGCCAATTAGCCTTTTAAATGTTTGTTACAAAGTCATAGCAGAAATCTTGGCTAACAGACTCAAAAAAATTCACCCTAGGTTCATCTCCCCATACCGAACTACTTTTGTCCCGGGTAGAACCATTCAGGAGAACACCATTGTTGCTTAAGAAGTTTTTCACTTTGTAAGAAAAAAGAAAAGAAAAAAGGGTGTAATGGCTATCAAAATTGATATGGAAAAGGCTCTTGATTTCATAGAATGGGGCTTCATCTTCAAAATCATGGAAAGCCTTGGATTCCATACAAATTGGATTAATTGGATTAGAGAATATATCACCACAGTCTCTTATTCTATGATCATCAATGGTAATCCTTATGGTTACATCAAACTAACAAGAGGATTGAGGCAAGGTGACCCCCTTTCTCCCTTCCTTATCTAGGTTAATTGCGAAAGAAGAAATGTTGGGTCATTTGAGGGGTGTTTCTATCACTAGAAATGGCTCCCATATCACTCATATTTTGTTTGCAAATAATCTCATTCTCTTTGGTAGAGCTACCAATCAAACTGCCTCTAGCTTCAAAAGTTGTCTAGAAAAGTACTCCTCATGGTCAGGACAAAGGGTTGACATTCAAAAGTCCTCCATTAAATTCAGTGACAACACCTCCCCTAGACATAAGTTGGAGGTCAAGAATGTCTTCGACTTTAAAAATGCCTCTTTTGGCAATAAATATCTTGGTCTCCCTTTCACTTTTGGCAACTCAAAAAATATCCACTTCCAGGATATCCAACAGAAAATCTCTCTCAAATTAGCTGGTTGGAAATTGAAATTATTGTCTCATGCTGGTAGAACTACTCTCTTAAAATTCATAGCCAGTTTAATACCCTCATACTTTATGGCCACTATCTCTATCCCAAAGAATGTTGCTAGTAATATAGATAGGAATTTTATGAAATTTTGGTGGGGTTTTCCCCTGGAAAAAATCATAATCTTATTCTCGAATCCTGGAAGTCTATTTGCAGACCAAAATCTATAGGTGGCATGAGAATTAGACTTGTCGATTTTAATAGAGCTTTCCTTTGTAAAATTGAGTGGCATCTTACTTTGGGAAGTACTAATATTTGGACTAAAATGCTTAGTGACAAGTATTTGAAAAACACTTCCTTTCTTAATGCTTCTCAAAGACCTACAGACTCATGGGTCTAGAAAGGTATCCTCAAGCAAAGGGAGTTTTTAAAAACTAGTCTCTGCTACCACATCAACAATGGTGTCAATACTAATGTCTGGAAAGACCCATGGATCCTCATTGTCCCTCAATTCTCTCCAATTCCAAAGGATAACTCAATCCATATGGATCCTACTCTTAAAGTTTCTGAATTGATGATGGAAGAACCGAGAAAATGGAACACCATTCTTCTACAAGCTCTTTTCCAATAAAGCTCTGTGATGGAGATTTTGAAAATCCCTCTTGCTCAATACAATTACCATACCATTGTTGATAAGTCTATTTGAAGTCATCATAATTAGGGAAAGTTCAGTATCAAGTCAACTTATGCTACTATTGTTTGGACTCAGGATATGAACTCCAACCAAAATTCCACAAAGCTAGTCCTTGGAAAAACTCTGGAAGATTAAAATTCAGGATAGGTTAAAATTATTTTGTTGGAAGGTCATGAACAACATTTTTCCTACTCAGTCCCTTCTGAAAAATTTCTTTCCAATGCAAAATGATGAGATACAATGCCTCATCTGCAACTTTTGTCTCATCTCACCTCTTTCTCAATTGCACTTTTACTAGAATTATGTGGCGCCATTCTCCTTGGCCCATGAATATTTCTGTTTTGGGCAACAATATTATGAGTCAATGGCTTAACTGCATACTAGATCCATCAAGAGAGTTAGGCATTCCTTCTATTAATGAGCACTACTTCCAGATCTTTGCTATTATTGCCATGGATTGTATATGGTTCCTAAGAAACAAAATTGTCCATAATAGTTTTGAACCTGAGATTCCTGCTTTTGTGTCCTCTACTTTAAGAACACATAAGGAATATTGTGATGCATGGGCAATAAATCAATTAATATAAGTCACAACTGGAAAGCTATCCCAAAGATCATTGCCTATTAACTTCTGATGTAGTAGTTCGAGACGTGGGTAATACTGCTGCAGCCATTTGCAAGAAAGAGGATGGTTCTATTATTTTTGTGTAGACTAAACACATTCAGTGCTGGGGAAGCTGTAGCATTGCTGTTGGGGTTACAGGAGGCTAAAAAGAGAGATATTGAGAAAATTATGATTGCGGGGGACTCCTTAAACACTCTTCTAGCAATGAAAAATTCAAATGTCACTCTGGATTGGACAGTTCAACCTATTATTCAAGACATAAAGTTTGCTCTCTTATCATTACAAAGCTAAGAAATCAAGAAAATACATAGCAACTTCAATCGATGTGCGCATTCAATTGCGTTGTGGGCAACAACCAAAAACCTTTTTGAAAGCATGCCCCCCATTTCTATTTTGCCTTCAATGCTAAATTCTCATAGTGGGAAAGACCCAATTGCTTTTGTATAATTTTTTATTCTAGTTGTACTATTGTTGTTTTGGCAACTAACACTTTTTTATTATAATATTAGAGGTGTTTTTCTTAAATTTTTTTTTTTTTTTTTAAAAAAAGCACCTTTCAAAGGCTACTGTGCTACAGAATTTTATGCAATGGCCCAAACTGAGACTTTAACATGCATAATGGATTTACTACTATGAAGTTCAACTATATATATATATATATATATATATATATGCAATATATGTTGTTTTTTTTCTAATTTGTTTGCTTCTAATTTATTTTTTCAGCACAATTGATTTGGATATGGATGCTTCACTTACTGGAGATGATCATCCAGAAGAGGATGCCATAGTTCCTACACTGACAAGTACTTCCACCCTTAGGCCCACACATAGAGTAGCTACTTCTTGTGCAAGTAGTCGAGTTCCAATAGATACAGAAGATGATGATAGTTGATCGATCACCATGACCTAGTAAAACAAGATCGTGGACATGATAACATTTCATCAAAATTATCAATGATCGTGAGAATCTACATGCAAGATTTCACCATTGTAGGCAACTTTATGGTTGTTATTTGAAGAAGCAAGGCACCTTTGTATTCATAGCACATCTTACAGACTGCCAACGATATAAAATACACAACGGGTTGGTGGCCAATGATCAGACGAAGTTTAGTTACGAAACTTCTACGACCACTGATGGTACACAAATTAAGAAACTATCAATCACTCAATACAATGAGAAGATGTTAAGGGATTGGTTGTGAAAATGATCATCTGTGATGAGATGCCTTTTACCACCATTGAAAGAGAAAAGCTTCCATATGTTTGTGCACACTCTTGAGCCATGATTTTCCATGCCTTCACAGTATACCATGATGTGAGATTGTTTGAAAAGACATACCAATGAGAAGACATAGATAAAAGAGATGTTTATTACCATTGGTCAGAGAGTGTCATTTATGACTGATACATGGACACCCATAAAGAATGTCAGCTACATGTGTATCACAACCTATTTTATTGACAATGAGTAGACGTTGAACAAACGGATTATTAACTTCAAAGAAATTGTTGATCACAAGGGTTCGTCTATTGGAGCGGAAATGGATGATTGTATAAAGGATTGGGAGATTAGAAAAGTATTTTGTATCACAGTTGATAATGTCAACGCCAATGACACTGCAATTGATTGGTTCAGGCAGAATACGACGGTAAAAGAGGATATCATTTGTGAGCAAGAGTTTATACATGTTCGATGATGTGCTCATATCATCAAGTTCATAGTTGCCGAGCGATTGAAGGAGGTTGATGATTCTATTACCAAAGTCCGCAACTTTGTGAGATATGTGAGGGCTTCCCCCCAAAGCTTGGCAAGTTTAAGGCAATAACAAAACAACTTGAGATCTCATCTTTTAGTATGTCAAGCTTGGATGATCCGACTTGATGAAACTCTACACACATGATGTTGAATGTAGCGCAAAAGTACCAAAGAGCATTCAAGCAGAAGGAGGTTAAGGATGAGGGCCTGATGTATGCTTTACTGGAGTCAAAAGGGGGGGAGAAGAGGACTCGGTGCGCCGAACATAGTTGATTGGGCTAATGTGAGGTATTTTGTTCAATTTTTGAAATTATTTTATGACATAACTATGTGGATATTTAGTTCCAAATATCCTACTGTGAACATGTACCTAGAGGAGCTCTTGGAGTTTTATGACCACTTGCAGCAGAGTTGTACTGACACTATCAGATTGTTGAATGCTATGGTTATGAGGATGAAATCTAAATAAAATAAATATTATGAGATATTGAGAAAATAAATAGATTATTATTTGTAGCTACGATCTTAGGCCCCCAATATAAGTTGGTTATTGTAAAATTTTGGATTAGGGATGTCCTCGGTGATGACAAGTCTGATCAGTTTATTAAAGAACTGAAATGTAATATTGATGACTTATGTAGCCATTACAATAACAGTGGTCAGACTTCAACCGAATGTGGTAGCTTCTTAGCCATTACAATAGCTGTGGTTAGTCTTCAACCGAAGGTGGTAGCTCCTCATGACCGACCGCCTTGAAATCTTCCTTAGATGACACACATGTACTGGGTATCATCAAATTCGTGCATCGAGAAATATTATACAGTGTAGATATGAGGTTGAGCATTATTTTATAGAAGATGTCAAGCCACCTAGTGATGTATTTCAATAATTTACTTGGTGAAATGTTAATTTCACCAAGTTTCCAGTCCTTTCTTGAATAGTCCGAGATGTGCTAGCCATTTCTATCACTACGGTTGCTTTTGAGTCAGTTTTTAGCACCATAGGTCACGTGTTGGATGCTTATCGGAGTTAATTATCTCCGACCACCATGTAGGCCCTCGTTTGCACATAGAACTGACTAAGTTCAATGTTCATTAAATTAGATACCGTTAATGCTGAAAGTTATACGCTTGAATCAAATAACTTTATGCTTTTAAGTGATTTTTTACATATTTTGAATGTTTTAATTATTTAACTTATAATTTTTATTATTGTGTAGAGCTAGATGTAAACCCTAGAATAATTGTGGATAACAGAGACAGATGCACCATGGGATGGAGAACCCCCTTTATTGGTGAGAAATGAAATACCATTAACAAAAAAGACTTCTTTTTTTTTTAATTTAAAATAATGTTTTACTTCTAACTTTTTTTAATTTCCAACAGAATGCAAGATGCTTGGGATTGGAGGTTGATGGTGCTAAAAAATTGAAAATTATTGTCAATTTGTAATTACTAATTTGTAGTTTTCTGAGTTGGAGGTCAGATGTGGGCTTTTTGACTGCATCGGAGTTGGAGCCCACCCCCGACCGAGTGCTAAGACTACGAGTTGCCAATGTTTGAGCTACACAAGTGTATAACTAGAATTTAATCAAGAAAATGTTTATTTTATAAGTCTGTCATTAATACATTACCTAATACCTAGTATTAAAAGACTAATACCTAGCATTAAAAGAGAATGGGGTGGATTCTACTGTGAGAAAATTGGTTTTTTCCTATGAATATTAAATTTTTCTTATTTTAAAAAAATGAACAAAATTTGAATACTTTAAAATTGTATAAATCATGGTTCTGTATATATTATAAATAAAATTGTTTTATATTTCTTTTATAAATGACATTATTCTTTAATAAACTATATATTTAAGTTTTTGTTTGAATTTAATTATGAAGTGAGAAAAATTAACACATAAAATCGATCCTATTATATTTATATTTAACATGTCAGTTTATTGTCGTAGATTTGTTTTTACTAAAATATTTAGGGCCTGTTTCGATAGTAAGATGAGATGATTTGAAAATAATAGTGAGATTAGAGCATTGGTAGTGGCTAATGCATCTTCATATTCATCTTTATATTCGCGTAGGAAAATCTTATACACCATACTGCTATTTCATTTTCATTTCACTAAGTAAGATGTGGCACATTTATCATCATTTAATGATAATTTATTGCATGTTTCTTTATCATCTAATGGTGATGAATATGTCACATATTACTTAGTATGATCAAAATAGGATGAGAGTGTAGTGTATATCGTTACTCATTTACATAATAATATCTCCTTAAATTGGTCTGTATTGGATTATGAATCTTCAAAATTTTGAATAGTTATGAACAGTGTTTCTTCGATTTTGAAGAAATACTATTTACTCTCCTAACATTATTTTACTGATTTTTTCTCTCTCTTATCCCCTCTCTCTCAACAACAACATAAATAAAGAAATCAAATAAGACCGAACGAGATTGATAATTGCTTATTTAAAACATATTAAGAAAAAATAATTTTAAGAAAAGAAATTAATATGTTATTTTTTAATTCAAATATGCAAAATTAATATGAGAGTTTTTTTAATATGCAAAATGCATATGTATATAAAAAGTCAATATTAACATTCTTATTAATTAAAATTAGATGATCTACGCATCCAAGCAACCTTTACCTTCCGCGAATTTTGTACGTGGCAGAGGACACATTTGCCGTGTGGCGAATGTTTATTGGTGGTTGCGTGCAAGCCGATCTAGTGGCACGCATTACAGTGATGAGCTGACGAAGTTAAACATACTAAAGAGTCGCCGTATGCATAAAATCTGTAACCGATTTCATTTCAGAGATCTCCCAGGGCGGCACGGTTGTAAGAAAGAAGAAACGATGTCGTTAGGTAGACTCAAATATCCAATAATTTTTAGAAATAATTGAGTTTGGAAAATTTCGTCGGGCTTGCTCCTCTTTCCCAGGCTCTCTGTGCAACATCCATGGAGTCGAAAGCTTCAACAACAATAGCTAAGACCTCTCTTCAGAGCCCGAAACCCAAAGAAAGAGACCTCTTGCACCACCTCGAAGCCTACCTCGCCAAGCGAGATGGCGTGGACAAGCTTCTCAAGATTTCCAGGTACGCCACCAAGATCATCCTCGCCTCCTCAGTACTCCCCGAAACCCTTACCCTAACCGGCAGACTGAAGAGCTTCGAGACCAGCGTGGGGCTCAGTCGGAAGGCTTTCCGGCTCGGCAAGTTCGTCCAGGACCTGAACGCTCTGAGGAACTCCCATTTCGATTCGAAACAGGAACTCGTCCTCTCCATCATCGCCAATGGGGGCGAGGGCCTGTACTACTTTGTCGAGCAGTTTATTTGGCTTTCCAAATCGGGTCTGATCGATAGCAAATACTCGCGTAATTTGCAGAAAATCAGTGCCTGGGCCGAGTTTATCGGCTATATGGGTAGCCTCTCGTTGAAATTTATGGATTTAAAGCGGATTAAGGAAGATGAGTTGTGTTTGGAATCGACTATTGAGATTGCGGTTACGAGGGGAAATGGGTGTCTCGAAGAGGAGCAGAGGTTGAGGAAATTGAGAGATAAGAAGCTGATGAAGAAGCTCTCTATTGTTCAAGATTTTGCTGATGGACTAATGGCTTTGGCAGATATTCGTGACGGGAAGGGGCGGCTTTCGGCTCCGCTTTTTGTTTCATGTGCGGGGTTGTTATCGGCGCTGATTAGCACTCATAAGAACTGGGTGTCTTGCTGAGTTTGGTGGCCTTTTTCGCAAGGTATGATTGCTGGGCACTTGTGGATTTTTCTTATAACGTTTTAGTTGATTTATAAACTTCAGGATTGGTAATCCGCAGATTGGGTGAGACAGAATAGATAACTCTGTAGGAGAGACAAATGTGAGCACCATGAAGGTTACCCGGTTCTCTTGTTTACACAGTTCTTTCATGAATAAAACTATTCAGGGATAGTTGATCAATATGATTCGATTTATTTTAGATCGGCGTATTTTAAAATTGTCTGATCAGACTGATTAGAAATGCCCAAAATTTTAGATAAGTTTTTATATCTCTTTTATTGTAGCTTACAAATTTGAATTTGGATTCATCAGTTAAAATAGAGTTAGCATGGCGTTGATTAGATGGAAGAAGGAAATGAGTTTAAAAGCAAAAACTATCCATTGTTTCCTTTGCTTCGATGATGAAGGCAAATTTGACGTCGCTTAGAGAAACATATTCTGTTTGGAATATAGGATGTTTGGTTAACCCCACCATCTTTTTTCCAGGCGCAAACATGTAAAACACACTTTAAATGGGCTTCTTTTCTTTTCATTTTGAATCATTCGTTCCAAATGAAGCCTTTATATCTTTACTTGATTATGGGAAAAAGTAGTAGTAATTCACCTATGTAGAAAGAGTATGGATTGAAACAATTAGGAAAGGTCCATACAACTATGGCAGTTGCTGTTGGAGGTTTCTGTAGTCCTCAAAGTAGGTTCTTGACCTTGGGATAATTTGGGTTGAGGTTTGTTAGTTGTGATATGAATTGTGAAGAAATTCTTCTATTGCTGAATACCATTCTAAAACTTGAGGTTCTTCAAGCGGATCCTTGTCATATGAGTTAATGAAATTTTCATTAACTTTCTCTGGTAGAATTTAGTTCTCTATCGTCTTGTGGACTAAGGGCTAGTTTGGGTAGTGGAGTATTCGTTATTTTTTTATTATTTTTTACTACTATTCAATATTTTATTATTATTTTTTCATTACTTTTTTTTCACTATTATTCATAGAATATCTGAGATCATCTCACTATTCAAATGCAACCTAAGAGCTAAAGTTGGTATAAATGGATCTATGGCACTCGATCTCATGAGTAATGCCTCGTTTGGATGTTGAGATGAGATGAAAAATCTGTGAATAGTAGTGACATAGTTTGTGAATAATAGCGAAATAGTTTGAGTTAAGGTATTTTATGGGATTTTGGAAAATTAATACAAAAAAGTTGAATAAAAATATTATAAAGTTAAAATATTGTTAGAATATAATTTTTTAATATAACTTTTGTTTTGAGATTTGAAAAAGTTGAATTGTTTTTTGTGTTTTGTTTGGAAGTTTGGAAAAATTGTAATGATTAGGTAACATTAGATGAAAAAGTTAAATATAGGAAATTGAAAAGTGTTTATGTTGAAGTGATGTTTGAGAAATCTCATCCTAACATCCAAACGGGGCAACCGGACCAAGAGCTAATTGTTTAAGATTTCAGGGTTTCTGTCCAATGCTGTTTCTAATTACTAAACTATAAAGAATTTGTTTAACCTTCCAAATTTCGGTTTTTAATGTGGTCATGGATTCTGTCTTTGAAGTTTGAACCTTTTGTACTTGTTCTTTTCCTTCTAGTTATTAGGGAGGTGGTGTCTTATATTTAGATGAAAAATGCTACGTTGCCCATTCCATTTGCCCCCTCAATTTGACACCTCATGTATTTTATTTTATTTTTTTATTTTTTTTTTACTTGATAGTTAAGGAAATGACTATAGTGTATTAATTTTTTTTTTATATTTTTTTAAAATATTTTAAAATGATAAAAAAAATATGAATAAAAAATTAAAAAAATAAAAATAAAAATGAAAGTTTGAACTAGCGGTAACATGGAGCGGTGCAAGCGGCAAAGTAGCACCAATCTGTTTAGATTATCATATTTGGGAGCTGATATCTAGTTTCATCTCACATTCCACGAGGTTTCTGTGATGGCCATATTTTGCACTGAAATTCATGTCTTTGCCCCACATCACATATTTCACTGTCTAACAATAGATTGAGTTGGTTTTACCTATACATTCAGTTAAGCTAAGATCATAATTCAGCTGGACTGAGTAACAACTGAGAGGGGTGGGCTCCTAATATTTGTGCAGGTTCCTGGAGATTCTGTCTTGGTGATTCCAAACCTTTCCTCCCATTATGATGAGATTCTAGTGCACCGATTAAAATCTCTGAGGCATTGGAATGATGTTATATGATTTTGGATATCATTTTTCCTCACCAAGGACAATTTGTGATGCATTTACATCAAAGCACACCAAGTACCCCTGAGGATTGCAGAATTTAGACTTACATCTTCATCTTGAGAATTTCAGAAGATCTTTTGCTTCTCCATTACCATAACTCAACTTAAAAAAGCCTAGCCTAACAGCAGCTCAGCCTGGTGTAGAATGTTCCCATTTCTAAAAACATTGGCATTCCCTTCCAATAGGTTGGTCTCTTCCATCAATGCCTGCTCATTATGAGGACATTCTACCGGAACCTCTCTTTCTGCTTCAGTCCAAGAAATAAACAACCTTGTTTGTTTTCACAACTCCTCTTAACTCGTCTCATCTCATCATTACAACTTTTTCAAATTTTTACACAAAATAAAATAAACAACTCAACTTTTTCAAATCTCAAAACAAAAATTATATTAAAAAATTATATTCTAATAATATTTTATTTAACTTTTAACTTTAATCTTCACTCATCTTATCTCATTTGCGAAAACAAACAATAAAAAAAAGTATGTCTCTTTGAACTTTGAAGTCATTCTCTGCGGATCAGAATTAAGGAGAGCAGGGAAATGGACAATGAAATTGTGTATCATATTGAGTTTATGGAAGCGGATTTGATAGAATGAAAAATTATTTAGGTAATTATTTGTTTTTATAAATGTTTTGTATTAAAGTTTATAAAAATAAATAGATAGAATTAAAAACAATCCTTTAGATAAATATTTTTGTGAGATATGTTTTCGTGAAATATTTTTGGTTTTGTTAATTTTTTCGCAAAAATTTATGATCTTTTTTTAGAGATAAAAAATTGGTGTATAGTTAAAAGATATTTTTTTTCTTTTTTTTTAATAACTAATTTAAAAGATATTTGGATTGAAAGCGAAAAAATCCTTGAAAATCTTTTGAAACCAACATACTTGAAAAATCGTGCTATTTAGGGCCTAGGCCCTCCAAATGGGCTTTTTCCTGGCCGTCTAAACGGGCTGCTTGTTTTGAAAGACTGTAGAAATCAGAAAGTGAAAATAATGCTAAATTGAGGGAAATGATTAACAAAGTTTTATTATTACTTTGTTAAGGGCTAGTTTGGATAGAATACTCTGCTATTATTTATTATTTTTTTATTATTTTTTATCTACCTTTCACTATTATTCATTAGGCTTGCACACAGACTCGTCCAAATCATATTTGGGCCCGACCCGACCCGACCCGACCCGTAAAATTCAGGTCAGGTCGAAATCCGTTTTTCTTCTTATCCTCGTTAGTTCCAAACATACAAGGGCAAAAAGACTCAAACGACAACAAAAGTCTTGAACAAACAAAAATCTTATGGATGACTACAAAAGAGAGGAAATAATTTCTCCCTAAACTAACCATAACCGACTACTCTCTCCTCTCTCTCAATTTAATTTCTCTTTTCAAAGCTACTCTTTCTGGGTGCTATGTAGGAGAGGAAATATTGATATCGGATAAAGTAGGTGGTGGTTTGACCTTTAATGGGGATTTCAAGAACTCTTAAAGTAGGAGAAGAAGATTAAAAAAAAAAAAAAACAACAACAAGATTTAAAGGGTTAAATCTTTTCATGGCTTCCTATATTAAGGCCCTCAGCCAGTCATCTTGTTGCAGACGTCAACTTGAGACCATATTTCACCACAATAGACTTCTTTGCTTCTACAGTTTTCTGCCCTAACTCTTTTCAAGAGGCACTCCTTCTTTGCAGCCTTGTCCTTAGGCTTGTACTTGAGAAGCATCTTGAATAGGTTTGTTGCTTGGTTCTTGTCGAGGGTTTGGTAAACTAGTTGAGAGCTGGCGGGACCTTGGGCCTCTTGTTAAGGATTCTTTTCTTCCTCTGGATCTAAACGGTCTTGGGCCACAAGTGAAGACAAAGAAAGATAAAAAACAGGGACAACAACCGAAGAGGAAGAACAACGATTAAGGTTTGAGGAGAAAGAAAAACATGTATGGTCGGGTGATCCGTTTCGACCGACTTTGAGAGTTGTTAAACCAACTTGTTGCTTAACCTGATCAACTCGATTTTGTTCGGACAGGACCCAATTGGGTCTTTCGGTTGGATTGGATTTAGAGCCCTTTTGCACAAGCCTACTACTCAATATTTTATATTACATTTTTATTACTTTTTTACTACTATTCACAGAATATCTGAGATCTCATCACTACCCAAATGCAATCTAACAGCAAAAACTTCATGAATTAGAAGAACATTCATGGAGAAATTACTATTATCAAGCCGAGTAATATTAGATACAATTTTAAAATATATAAGTTTTGTACACTTCTTTTGAAAAAAAGTAGAGTCCATCATTAAAAAAATAATTTTTTTATGTGAGTTCTAAATTTATTTATTTTTTTAAAG
Organism: Juglans microcarpa x Juglans regia; assembly: GCF_004785595.1. Lineage (NCBI taxonomy): Eukaryota > Viridiplantae > Streptophyta > Magnoliopsida > Fagales > Juglandaceae > Juglans > Juglans microcarpa x Juglans regia. The sequence goes on from NC_054608.1 coordinate 11,971,677, forward strand.
GAAATGTATGTGACTTGCACATCTTAAAACTGTAAATATTATTCCCTATCATAGCAATGACTAATAGTATGCTAAATTTAAACGATATACAAGGATGGAACCTTCTAGTTTCATGTGTTTGGATATGATAAATAAGTTATAGCTTATCATATTATCGAAAGTCAAATTATTAAATAGATAGATAATGCTATTCATCATCTTAATTCTCATCATCCTTCCGTCATTCTATGATGTGCTATTAAATAATTAGAGACTACTTATTATATTTACTTATGAACTTATCATCTAATGACATATTGTGAGATGATGAGAAGATGATGAAAAAATAAATGATGAATAGATTTTTTTTAAATAGATAAATAATAGGTAATACGACACAATTGTAATGGTTAGATATTAAGAAATATGGCTAATTACAACGAAGAGCAGAATAAAATGAGTTCTTAAATGATTAAATAGTTCTATTGTCAAAAAAAGAAATGTTATTTTATTATTATTTTAACTATTTATTGCTTTTTTACCTTGGTACAACTAATTAGAAAAAAGTAAAAGATAAAAAATAAATTTTCAATTATTTAATATTACACATGGGTTTGAATGATTAAAAACTTGGTGAGCTATTACATAGGATTGATGTGGGAAACTTTGGGACGTGGCTGCGTTTGATAGTGACTGTGGTGAGGGTTGGTGAAACAAAAGGACACAATGATTTGAGCATTAACCATGTTATTAAGAGTAACATCTCGTCCTAATTATTATTATTATTTTTTTTAAAAAAAATAAATTTTACTATAAAAAAATAGAAAAATTTATTTTTTTAATAAAATTCAATTTTTACAAAGGATTTGAGACAATTTTGTCTATTTAAAATTTATACCTGTCATTACCCTTCTATTAAAATGTTTTACCAAGCTTTAAATAATAATAAATCAAATTTAACTCCCTTCGTTTTTTATAAGCTTGGTGAACCCAGCCCTTACTTTTATGCCCTCATATTATTTTCTAATTCTAATTTAACAGTTTTTTGGTTTTTAGTAATTGGTATGAGCATTTTATTTTATTTTTAACACTAAAGCCTTGTTTAAATGTTGAATTGAGTGGAGATGAATTAAATTTTTTATAAATAATAACGAGGTAAGATGATGGAGTGAATTTTATAAAATTCACCTAATATGAGTTTAGATATGTTTGAATATTAAGATGAATTTAGATATATTTATGAAAAATTAAAAAAAATCGTGAGTCTTACGTATAAAGAAGTGTTGAATTGAAAAAGATTGTGGGTCTCATGTGTAAAGAAGTTTTGAGTTGAGATGTGTTTAGTGATTTGAGAATTAGATATTTAGATATTAGATTCAGTTTAAAATTAGACTGAACTGAATTGATCTAAATTCAATCTAAATTCGGCCTAAGTGAATACATAAGACACATTTATAACTAATCATAAAAAATTACTATAGAAACTAAATATGATTAATATTTCAATTTATGAATTATAAATAATTTGAAAATTGATCTCTTTTTAATTGATTATAAAATAAATAATAAAAGAGTTGTGATTTTATTATTATTTATAACTTTTAATAAGTTAAAAATAGCCATTAATTAATTTTTGAAAAAAAATTAAAGTTAGGGAATATTTTTGTTGAAGATTCTGACAAGTGGATCATTGGTCCCAACACTAGCAGTTTCTCCCGTCTTCGCAATTCTGTTCTTTTCTTGGCTTTTCGCTATCAGAGCTCAGCACGAATCTAATCCAACGGTCAAACCCCAATCATCCGACATCCCTCATCTCCACTCCTAACCTATAAAATTCCAGCTTTAATGGCGGATTCAGTTCAAGCTTTCTTTTCTTCTTCCCCACATCTAGATGCTTCTCCCAGATCTACATAAACTCCTCTACGCTACATTCTCCTCCCACTGCCAAAACCTCCCTGTAATGCCAATGGCTTTCCGCTGATTTAGGGTTTCGCAATCATGGAGACCGAACTCAGAGACCTCGATCCGACTCAAGGGCAAGGCCTGCCCAAGCCCCAACCATCCGAATCCATCCACGACAATGGCTCCACCAAAGACGACCGCCCGCTACTCAAGCCCGAGTCTTTGTCCTCCTCCTCCTCCTCCTCCTCCACCCTCCTTATGTCTCAAGAGAGCCTCGACAAGAAGTTCGCCGCCTTCGCTCGACATGACGTGTACGGCCCCTTGGGATGCGGCGAGCTGCCGTTGGAGGAGAAGATCCTGCTCGCCATCGCCTCGGTGATCCTGGTGCCGATACGCGTGGTGCTGGCGACGAGCCTGTTGCTATTTTATTACTTGATATGCCGGATTTGCACACTTTTCTCGGCGCCGAATCGGGACGACAGTGAGCAGGAGGACTATGCGCACATGGGCGGGTGGAAAAGGGCTGTGATCGTCCAGTGTGGAAAGTTCCTCTCGAGGGCCGTGCTGTTAATTTTCGGTTTTTATTGGATCAAGGAGACGTTCCAGATTTCTGATAGTGACTTCAAGTCATCTGCCGCTCAGGTACCCAATCCAACTCTCTTTCTGTAGTTGTATGTTTCCATGTCAAAACAGCTTTTTGAATGCTACTGTGTAAAGTTAAACGGAAGATGTATACATCGAGGCTTGAGCACATCGATAAGAAACTAATGGCTGAAATACATTTTTCGTATCGATCAAATTTTAAAGTGGCAATGACAGTCCCTCCATACATTTTTAGTCTGTTGAATTTGGTTAATGCTACCTTATGTATTCAGGGATGAAAATCAAAAGCAGGTCAAATTTCATGGACCAAAATTGTTTTAGCCTGTAAGAATAAAGCGGATTCATTTCCTGTTCGCGTATGATCCACTTTAGGATGTAACAGGACGAAAACGACTAGATTAGTTATATGAATCACATCACTGTTCTGTTGTATACCCTATGTAAATCAACTTTACTCTTAAAAGTACTGCTTTCTATACGCTATGTAAATCCACATAACCTTTAATTGTAGAGTTATTCCGAAGATGAGTAGCTGACTAAGGCTTCGTTTGGATGATAGAAGCAGCTCAGCTCAGTTCAAATTTGAACCGAGTCTGCCATCCAAACAAGCTTTGAGCTAAGTTATCGTCCGTTTCAACTCATTTCATACTGTAGATAGACGTGACACTTCGTGTGAAGCGCCTGCTTTGGAAAAAAATCAATTGAAATGAGAAAGTCCATTGTTTTGTCAGAACTTGTCATAAATATGATTATTTGGCGGTGGGTATGTAAGAATGGGTACTAACGTACTGTGAATAGCCGGTTTTAGCTACGTGCAAGTTTAGAATTACCGTTGGCTGTGCAGGAGACAACTGACACGTGAACAGTATATTTATGGTGGCCCCAATTATTTCACAACTTCCTATAAATATATCTAAACTCATCTTAACATCCAAATACACATAAACTCATCTTAAATGGACCTCACAAAATCCACTCAATCATTTCAACTCACTACTATTCATAAAAAACTGAGCTCAATTTAACATCCAAACGCAGCCTAAATCACTTTGGTTCTCCATTCGTAAATGTTCTTTATTGTTTGTTGTTGTTTGGGTCCTGCTGGATTTGTGTACGAGATTTCTCTCGTCTTACTCCTTTTCAAATTTTCTTGATATGTTTTTTCTAATGGGCAGAATGAGGGAGAAGATGAGTCTGAAGAGCCTGAAAGACCTGGCGTGATTATATCTAACCACATATCCTACATAGACATACTGTACCACATGTCTTCTTTCTTCCCAAGCTTTGTTGCTAAGGTTTGTTCATTTGGCTGGCTGCATAAAAAAGAAATTACTTATGCTCTACTTTTGTTAAATTTGATGGATATATTTTCTTTGCTTTTAGTGTTCTCACTGATACATTTCTGTTCTGAATCTTTCTATTGTAATCCTGGATTTCATTGCTGAAGCGATCAGTGGGCAAACTTCCTCTAGTTGGTCTCATCAGGTTAGTTCATTTCTTGTGAGCTTCCTCAAGTCTTCTGGTTTCTTGTGATGATTCATAATTGAACGATTGAATAGTTGAGTATATTATTGCAAATAATGAGACAGTCTACTAATATAAAAGGTATAATATGCTAAATGATGTTAAACTGGATGGTAATCCTATGACGTTTTGACTAATCATTGCTTAATCAAATTGTGGTTTGCTTTTATTATGCATAAGATTAGTGTTCATTCTGCCTAATGAATTCTAAGATTGTTCAGCTTTAGTCTATGATTTTGGGAGGAGAAAGATGTTATTTTAATTCTCCTTAAGATATGTTTGATTGGATTTCTGAACAGACCCTTAAAGATCTTGGTGCCATGTTGGAATGTTCTTGTATGTCAGTCAGGCAGTAACATCAGACGTGATAATTGTACATTGCCATGAGTGCTGCAAAAAGAACATACTTTGTAAACATAGCCTAAAGAGGCTGAACATTGGACTACAGGAAAATTATCAAACACAAATGAAATAAAATAAAAAGGGAAAAAACAAGAGATCACCTTTATTCAGGTAAGGAGTCCTGACAGGACATGGTAGGATAACAATAGTACAGATTATCCATGGAGGGAGTCTAGCATGTGTGTGTGCACGCTAAACACCATCTATTTGAAAGCTGCACATAAACTATCACACGCTCTATTTACAGAATAGTCACCACCAGACCAAGAGGAGAGAACTACAGCTGAAAAATTTTAGCAATTATCAGAAGTTCAGATTAATATTATAAGTTAAGTGTTGGAATTAGTTAATAAATTTCTTATTAATTTAATCAGAAACACTTTTCAATTAACATAGTCAGAGAAAACACTACCAATTTGCAGGCCTTACTTTTGTCAAATATTTTATGTCTTACCTTGAATGGGTGCGAAATGGTTGAATGGGGAATGTCTATAATACTTTCTCTATTGCTGAAATAGCTTGAATGGGTAAGAAATGCTTTACAATTCGTTTGGCATGTTTTTGGCAGCAAGTGCCTCGGTTGCGTTTATGTTCAGCGGGAGTCAAAGTCATCTGACTTCAAGGGTGTTTCAGGTACAACAACATGGATAGCTATATTCTTTACTTTTGTTCTACGTATTGGAGGATAAGCACTACTCAAAATGCCTCCCTTGCCTTTTTTTTTTTTTTTTTTTTTTTTGTCTTTTCTAGTGTTTATCTTAATGTTGAGACTGCAAGTCATGGTATTATTTGCATCAATATGAATCAAGCTGAAAAATTAGTTTACCATGTGTTGATTTCATCTATATTTTGGGTATATTATAATAATATTTCCACAATGCATAGATATTAGCTCGTAGAAGTTATTGAAGATGTGCAATGAACTTTTAAAAGATATTTTCTGCATTACTGTAATTTCATGGACAGAAGAACATGCCAATACCTCAAATTATGAAATTTGTGAAGTAATGGCAATAAATTAAATAATTTATCATATGTAACTGCTTGCCTTGACTGACTTCAATATTCTAACTTATGCTAGTCAAGATGCCACCTCACAAGATTTCTCCTATGCAAGGCTAACACTGCGAAGTTTCCATTCATTAAACTTACAATACTCTGCAAAGTGAGGGTCTCTTGAAGACACAAGTTTGGTAAGGGGATGTGAAGGGTGAGATGAAAAATTGAAAAAGGGAAGGTGTAGAAAGCCCTCACTCCGTTGCTGCTACACTTTCATCAGCAGCCTCCCACTTGTGATAGTGTTGGTTACGGAAGGTCAATCCAATGATCTAACTTTGCAACCTTCCTACATTTTTTTCTTCTTTTTCTTTGTGGGGGTGCACCGGGCTCATGAAAATGTGCAACACATGGGCGGATGCTCGAATGCCCCAGCTGCAAGCTATTGTGGTGGGCCTTCCCCCTTTAAAAAACTAATTTAATATCGTGTGGCCCATTGGACCACATATCAGATTCTTTGTTTTTTTGATGAGCAAGAAGATATTTTATTGATATAAAGATAGGCATAGCCCAAGTACACATGAGGTATACATGTGATTACACCTATTTAGGAACTAGAAACAGTTACAAGGTAATTATGGAAGTTGAGACCATTTAAATCTATAGCAATGGCCCACATAAATACAGTTTTATAGAAAAAGCTCTTAAACTCTTCCAAGAAGCGCTCACGATCCTTGAAATGTCTATCATTTCTTTCGCTCCAGATGCACCAAAATATACAAATGGGAGTCATCTTCCACACACATGCAATCTGTGGTATCCCCTTGATCCCTCTCTAGCTTGCTAGTAGTTCAATCACCTTCCCCGGTATTACCCATGCTAATTCCACTTTGCTGAAAAGGTAATTCCATATGGCCCGAGCAAACTCACAATGTAGGAGTAGATGATCCACTGTTTCACCACTATTTCTGCACATACAACACCAGTCAATGATTATAAGCCCACGTTTTCTTAAATTATCAATGGTCATAATCTTCCCTAAGACTGCTGTCCAAACAAAGAAAGCAGCCTTAGTAGGTGCTTTACTCCTCCTTATGTTCTTCCAATAAAAATTATGCCTAGCTTGAGCTATAAGTGTCTCATAGAAAGATCATACCGGTAGGATACTTCTAGTTTATACCTGATGGAAGCGTTTTCTCTCTCTTAAATTTTTCTCTCCGTACACATTGCGATAATTTTCCTTGTTGAAACTGATGATCTTGCTAGTGCAAGTTTGAGTTGGTTATGAATTCTTTAGAGAGGTGGGGATTGAATCGAAATTATTCACTCTTAGCAATGAAGGTGGGTTATTTCGTATAATAGAGAGGGGGTGGAGCAGGAAGCAGAAACTACCGGTGGAACATAGAACTGTGCAGTGGTTGGTCAAGGCGTTGGAGGTCTGCTTCAGTGGGGAGGAGTTTTATAGCTCCATCAGAGAGGGTTATTGCAGTTATCTTGCATGGAGATGCTCCAATAGCAGAGGTTGTTTTGTAAGGGTGGCAAAATATAGGGAGGGGGGAAGGAGAAATTTCATAATCATTCCAGAAGGGGGGGAGGGGGTGGAAAAAGGTTGAAGGAGGCGTTGGGGGAGATGTTGCAGGTGGAGATGGCACTTAGGTGAGGCCGAAGGTGGAGATGGCACGATCGTGCAAGGAGGAACTTGCAACGTATGGGGAGCGTGAGGGGGATTGGAACTCTGACAAACACATGCCTCGAGCTCCACTAGGTGTACGTTTTGGAGATGGTGGCAAGGAGATGGAGAGGGATATGCGCTAGGTGATGGACGACTTGCGGAGCCAAATATGGTATTTGCAGAAGGAACTTGGGGAGTTGAGGGTAATGGTCAGGTGTAATCAGGATAAAGGCATTCAAAAGGAGATGGAGAATGAGGGGCCGGGCTTGTTATTGAATTCTCATCAGCCCAGCATAAAGGGTTTGGCCCACCAAAGCAATAAAAATGTGGGTTTTGTTTGGAGAAAGGTTGGGCCAAAAGGGAAGACTACGTGCTCACAACCCTTGGGCCTTTCTCATGAAGGGTTGGGCATAACTGAGGTTGGGCCTCAGCACAGGGCCTAGTTGGCGTGGGAAAGCCCTAGGGCTTTATCTGTCGCTATGTCTGGTGAGCAGCTACCAGAGTCCACGACGTGTCTGCCGCTGTCGCAGGAGGAGCCATCGGGGGGTCAACAGAAAGTGCCGATGATGATGGTGGCACTCTCCTACGACGATCCTCAGGTCTGGGGTGCTCAGAATGAAGGCTTAGGTGCCGCGATGGCTGCTGCGACTCGTGGGTGAGGGTTTTCTGCATCGTTCGAGCAACAGACAGTGCTGATAAAAGAAGGGGAGGGGAGGGGGACACTGGCGAACCACTCTGAGGGTTTTCTTGTGGATTTAGAGGTGGACGTGAGGGATGGGGAGCTGTTGGATTCTGAGATGGGTTTGTCCCAATATGATTCTGTTGAAGGGGTGATTTCAAATGAAGAAAATACATTAGCTTTGAGTGATCACTTAGGTTTGACAGAAACCTCGGTGGTGGAGGAGACTCGAGATTTTTCGGGGGTTAGCAAGGATCCAACCCCTTTGAATTTTCTGTTCCCATCCCAGTCCGGAGTCTCTGACTGGGTTTTTGATAAGGTTATAGAAATACAAAAAATTGTGGGAGTGGAATGTGGAGGATACGAAGATCAATTTATGGCCTTGCTAATGGCCATCAAAGCGGGGCACAAACAACATCGGAAGAATGCTTTGAGAAAACAGCGGGAGCTTAAAAGGTTGACATGGTCGTTGAACACTGAGGGTAGCTCCAGTAGAGACAAGTCGAAAGGGAAGGGGCTGACCTTTTCTCCATGAAGCCCAAAATTGTGTCGTGGAATGTTCACGGGCTCAACAAGGCCAATAAACTTCTACGGATAAGAAACTTGCTTCGTGAGTGAAAGGCAGACATTCTGTGTTTACAGGAGACTAAGTTGAAGTTGATCAATAGGGAAATTGTGAGAAGTTTGTGGAGTGGAGCTCATGTGGACTGGGTTTATTTAGCTTCTGATGGGGCGTCGGGAGGAGTGGTTGTGATGTGGGATCGAAGGGTGGTGGAGAAAATGGAGGAGTATATAGGGAGATACACGGTTGCATGCTCTTTTAAGATTGTGTCAGATAATTTTTTATGGGCTTTTCCAGGCATTTACTGTCCAGATCTAGACAGTATCAGAGTATGTTTGTGGGAAGAACTGGCCGGAATTCAAAGTTGGTGGAACCTCCCATGGTGTATAGGGGGAGATTTTAATGTCACTAGATTTCCAAGTGAGTCTTCTGGTAATAGAAGAAGGCGGCCATCTATGATAGAATTTTCTGAGTGCATCTCGGATTTGAGTCCGGTAGATTTGCCATTAGCTGGTGGCTTCGCCACGTGGGCTAATAATCAAACTTGGTCACGACTGGATCGCTTTCTCATTTCTTCTGTGTGGAGAGCCACTTTCCAGACATTTGGCAAAAGCGTTTGCTGCGTATTAGCTCGAACCATTGGCCTATCCTGCTTGATTGTGGTGGTATCCGTGACGGTCGAAGGTATTTTAAATTCAAAAATATGTGGTTAATATCTAAAGGCTTCGTTGAAAGAGTAGGATAGTGGTGGTCTTCGTACTAGTTCCAGGGTTCTCCTCCTAGTTTTGTCCTTGCAAGTGAATTGAAAGCGCTAAAAAGATATTTGAAAATATGGAATGTGCAATCTTTTGGTGATGTAAGGGCAAACAAGAAAGGTAAATTGAAGGAGATTTATGAGATTGAGAGGATTTAAGCGGCTAGATCCCTTAACCAAGATGAAGTAGCTCGAAAGTCTTTGTTGGGTGAGGAGCTCGAGAGAATTATCCTGCTAGAAGAGATTTCTTGGAGTAAAAAATCAAGAGCCTTGTGGCTTAGGGAAGGAGACCGAAGCACTTAGTTCTTTTGTTGTGTTGCAAATTCTCATAGGAGGAACAATAACATTGAAATGCTAAAGATTGATGGTGTGGAGTGTAGAGAAGAACATGTCATTCAAGATCACATAGTTGGTTTCTATGAGTAACTCCTAACTAACCCAATGTGTTGGCGGCCATCCCTTGATGGTTTGGTTTTTGACGCCATTGGAACGAGTGATGTATCTCGGTTGGAGAGGGCTTTTGAGGAAGAGGAGGTGGCGGAAGTGGTGCGAAAAATGGCCAAGGACAAGGCGCCGGGGCCGGATGGCTTTTCCATGGGCTTCTTCCAAGATTGTTGGGATGTTGTCAAGGAAGATATTATGAAGGTGTTCCAAGAGCTCATTGTGGCTGGGAAATTTGAGAAAAGCTTAAATTCTACTTTCCTTGCATTGATCCCTAAGAAGGTGGGGGCAAACGAGATAACGAAGTATCGCTCCATCAGTTTAGTGGGAGTGGTGTATAAGATCATTTCCAAAGTGTTAGCCAACTGACTTAGTGAGGTGGTGGGGAAGATTATCACCAAGTCCCAAAATGCTTTTGTTAAATGTAGGCAAATACTTGATATGGTCCTTATTGCTAATGAATGTTTGGACAGTAGAATTAAGGCAGGTTCCGCAGGGATCATATGCAAGTTAGATATGGAAAAGGCGTACGATCATGTTAACTGGGATTTCCTTCTCTATCTGCTTGGGAGATGTGGGTTTGGAGAGAGGTGGCGGTCATGGATCCGGTGGTGTATCTCAATGGCCAAATTCTCTGTGTTGATTAATGGTAGTCTAGCGGGTTTCTTTCATAGTTCGCGAGGCCTAAGACAAGGCGATCTGTTGTCGCCTCTACTGTTTGTTATTGTGATGGAGGGATTGGGCAGGATGATCTCGACTTTGATCCATCATGGTTTCGTGGAAGGATTTCCGATTGGAACCCCAAATAGGGGCATCATTAACATATCTCATTTACTGCTTGCAGATGACACGCTTGTATTTTGTGATCCAGATCAGAATCAGGTGTGGGCTTTAAAGGCGTTGCTACTGTGTTTTGAAGCAATGTCTAGTTTAAAAGTGAATTTTGATAAGTCCAATTGGTGCCAATCGGGGTGGTGTCTAATGCACGACAATTAGCTCATGAGTTGGGTTGTAAGGTTGCCTCTCTTCCTTTGAAGTACTTGGGTCTTCCATTGGGGGTTGGTGCAAGGAGGTCTGCTATGTGGGAGCCAGTGATTGAGAAAATAGAGAAGAGATTAGCGTTTTGGAAGAAATTGTACCTGCCGAAAGGTGGTAGGCTTACTTTGATTAATAGTACACTCTCTAACTTACCTATCTACTTTCTATTTCTTTTTCCTATACCTGCAAGTGTGGCAGGTCGGATTGAGAAACTCCAACGTGACTTCTGTGGGGCGGGTTGGGGGAGGAGTTTAAATTTCATCTGGTTAAGTGGGAAACGGTATGTCGCCCAATATCCAACGGTGGTCTGGGTATTAGAAACGTGAGGACTTTCAATCGGGCATTACTTGGCAAATGGTTGTGGGGATACAATAAGGAACCAAAAACCTTATGGAGAGGGTGATTGGGTGCAAATATGGCGATATATGGGGGGGATGGTGCACTAAAGAAGTTAGAAGAGCTGATGGAGTGGGGTTGTGGAAGAGGATGGATGGTCTTTCTTCGTCACAATCGTCTTCTAATGGGTAATGGATCCAGGATTAAATTTTGGAAAGATATTTGGTGTGGAGATACTGCTCTACAAGATGCATTTCCCTCCTTATTCCAAATTGCTAGTGTCAAAGAGGCCTCAATAGCAGAGGTCATGGGAATATTGGGGGAGCAATTTCATTGGAATATCAGTTTTAGTAGGGCTGCGCAAGATTGGGAGATGAACAGTTTTGCTGATTTTTATAGTCTTCTGTACTCCGTGAAACCAAGCAATGTACAAAAAGATGGATTGTGGTGGGTACCCGCCGAGAAAGGTGTTTTTTCAGTTCGTTCATTTTATAAGGCTCTTATCCAAAATCCCAACATTTGGTTCCCTTGGAGGAGGATATGGAGACATAAGGCACCTCCCAAAGTAGCTTTTTTCATGTGGACAACATCTTTGGGCAAGATTCTCACAACTGATAATTTGAGGAAGCGGAGAATTATTATAGCAGATTGGTGTTGTATGTGTAGGGGAGGGGGCGAGTCGGTGGATCATCTCTTGTTACACTGTGACATAGCACGGGCTTTATGGGATGGGGTGCTAGGTAGAGTAGAGTTGGGTTGGGTTGGGTTGGGTTGGGTTATTGCCAGAGACTGTGGTGGCAGCTTTGGCTAGTCGGCCAAGTATGGGAGGGGTACATCAGATTTCAGCAGTCTGGAAAATGATTCCTATGTGTGTCATGTGGTGTCTATGGTAGAAACGTAATGCGGAGAGATTGCTAGAGGAACTTTTAGCTTTATTTTATACCACTTTACATACTTGGTCCTATGCTGTTGATTTCAATGGCATGGCCCTTCATGATTTTCTTGTTTCCCTTGCACCCTCCTAGTTAGGGTTCTTTTTTGTATATACTGGGCTAGGCCTATTCTTGGAGTAATATACCTTATTTATGTATCAAAAAAAAGAAAGATTGTGCCAAAAATTTTCCTTTGCTAGAAGGTCTCCATTCCATCTTATCCGCCACTGTAACCGCAGGACTAATGTTGTATAGTAGGTTAAAGAACTCCACCAGGACACCTACTTCCCAATCATGTGCCTCCCTAATGAAGCTAACATTCCATTCCTGCGAACTATTAGTAATTGCCCGCAAGTCAGCTACCATAGCATCTTGTTCCTGTGCAATTCTGAAAATAGATGGATAAACATCCTTAAGAGCCATATCTCCAACCCAAATATCATGCCAAAAACTGATTCTACTGCCATCATACACAGCCTAGTGTTTCACCAACCTTTCCGGATATGCTTCCATAACCCCCACTCGGTATGCCCCCCTAACTTCGTTAGAACACCAACCAACCCCCCTCCCCCAACCCTAACTCCCCATGGATTTCCATAACCCCACATATCAGATATTTAAACTGATAAGGACAGAAACTACACCTAGGTTTATACCATATGAATAATGAAGGCAATATATGAAGACAGATATACACATGCAATAAACTATAAAAATGTACTAGCAGTCTTCAACATTAACAAAAAAAAAAAAAATCTACAACATATACCAAAAGAAAAAAACATACACTGGAACATTTGACCTTTGTACTGTTGATACATGTTTAACTAATTGGGAAGTGTATATATTATATATTTCTCCTTTAACTTCTTATGAGAGGCTCGGAACACTCATCACTAATTGTGCTCTAGCATTATATATTATGCCTTCTATGTAATTGTGTTGGGCTAATACATGTGTCCTGCTGACTCTAATCCCTCGATTGCTTGCAGGTGCCGTGACTGAAAGAGTTGAAGAAGCTCACCAAGATAAGTCTGCTCCAATAATGATGCTTTTTCCAGGTAATCAATTGTCTGTACCAAACAACCAGTATCTTCAACAAAATCTCGAGAAATACTTATATAAAGATCTTAGATAGTGTGCTTAAACAAATGAATTCCTGAGGTACAAAACTTCACTTGTAGGTCTTCCAGAGTGTCTGTATTGCCAGTCACCTCCCACAAATATGGGAACTAATAATTGTGTTTGGCATAGCTTCTTTAGTTGGTAAACAGTAGCAAATCTTCAGACAGAATTCTCCCATATTCTTTCACTTTTAGCTTCATCGATGGAAATGGCAGTAGTATGTGTAGGGTTACCAGTGTAATTGTCACATTCCCATATTTCTCCTTCCAGAGTTCATGTGTATCTTTTGCGCTTATTAATAAAGATTTCTCACGTGGAGAACAGAAAATTGTTGCACTACAATGTTGCTCACTTGTCTTATGATCAAATAACTGTCTCTGGGGTCATAGTAAATTCTTCTCCCTCCATCAAAATTCTATTGGCACATATATTTGGCCCTGATTACAATTGTATTTACTGATATATATATTTTTTTAATTCTTTTTTCCCTGTTTGCAGAAGGCACAACTACAAATGGGGACTTCCTGCTGCCATTCAAAACAGGTGCATTTTTAGCAAAGGCACCTGTGCTTCCAGTGATTTTAAGGTATCCTTTCCGAAGATTTAGTCCTGCCTGGGATTCAATGTCTGGGGTGAGTGCTTCTTATGCTCAACTTTCATAACCTTTAACAAATTTAAATAATGATAGTTTGTGCAACACTGTGTCCATCTCATTAGGTTGACTTGAAAAGACTCATTGTTTTGTTAGAGTACAATAAATGCATTCCAAATGTTTTCTTGGGCTCAATTTGTTATTTACATTTGGAATGCATTTATCATACATACACTTAACCCCTAGGGGTTGGCTCAATTTTTAAGTGTCTTGTTCCTGGGGGTATGCTCCTCCTAGGTCTAAGGTTTGAACTCTTGATTGCAAATAATTTTTAGGGGTGACATCCCGTTGGTGAAAGTGGATTTATCTGATCTGTGTAATGTGAGCATGTTACATGGGTCTAGGGTTTAACTAGATAAAAGATATGTTGCAGTCTCTGGGATTTCCCATCATTCAAAATGCATTTATCAAATACTTGTGTATGAAATGATAAAGGCATGTCAAATGTAAGTAATGAATTGATAAAAGTGAAAATTATTTTACTTTTGATCTGGACAATAGTTTTAGGATGCTCTAAACAGAAATGTGTGCACTGATGCAAAGGCGGAGGGAGGGCATCTCTTGGGCATTTTCTTGCCCTGTAAATAACTGATCAAAAAAAATTTCTTCCCCTGTAAATATAAATGCTTTTGAACAAGAAAAGTGTATTAGAAGTACTGGCACTCCCACAACCAGAGGCTAGTCAGAAAATCCTGGGTTCATTTAAAGTTTAAGTAGTTTCTTATTAAAATTAAATAAATAAAAAATAAATAAAGTTTTAAGTAGTGGAAAAGCTCCAGCAGACATGATTTTCGTGTATCACTTTCTAGCTCCTAACTTGTTATTAGGTGTTTGCTGTTTGTATACTTCCTGTACTTGGGCTATGCCTATTTAGTGGTTTTACAAAATCTTATATTTCCCATAAAAAAATAGTAGAAAATCTCCTTGGAGAACGGATGAAAATTTTTCAAAGTCTAATCAATTCCACTATGTGCAATAGTAAGCTCATGTCTGCATGCACTCTCCATGTTTCTTAGGAGCTAATATGTTCAGAGGAGGTTTTGTGTTTGTGGCAATTTGAAACCTAATTTTTGTCTGATTCTTTTTGTGCAGGCGAGACATGTCTTTTTTCTTCTCTGTCAATTTGTAAATCACTTAGAGGTGATACGATTACCTATTTACTACCCCTCACAGCAAGAAAAGGATGATCCAAAACTTTATGCTGACAATGTTAGAAGGTTGATGGCAAGTGAGGTACATTTCCAGTCATTTTTTTAATTTGAAATTACTAAATAATAATTACATTACTTCTTGAGTTCTTGCTTGAGAACCCATAAAAATGGTTCTTGCTTGAGAATGAAACCATTAGTTGATAGTCAGACAAATATTGGAGCCTTTGCTTCCCTGAAAGGTCAGAATCACTACTAAGTGACTCCAACTTATCTCCCAAGCTAGATAAAAAGCTGGCTGAATTTTTATTATTTTAAATGTATAAGGCCCTTGCTTTTGGGGAATCATCAGACTCTTTGAAATTTGCAATTCCCAATTCATGGCAGTTGTACATACTAAGAGATTATAATGTGTAAAAATGGGGATGGGATACATGTTGAAATGGAATGTTTAGGACGTTAAAATTCCACTAGGCAGTAGATGTAGGTGTATCATTAAAATTTCTTACCAAACAATAAAAAGGAAAAGGAAAAAAACTGAAGCATTGACAGTATGGTGAAAGTCAAATTTGTGAGTCATAGATAAGATCTTCAGTTTGTTGATCTGTTCATGAAATGTTTATTATGTTCAAAAATCTACTTGGATATCTTGCTTAATGATAAGCGGCAAGTCATCTTCAAAACTTATCCCGATTCACCTCAAAGAGATGAGCATGAACCATTAGAAAGCTCTATGTGGTTTTAACTAACATTGGCAAAAAACTTTTGCTTACTTTCTCTCTCCTAACATTTTCTCTCCGTACATATGTGCCAAAAACTCTTGTTGTAATCGATGATGTTTCTACTGGTGTAGTGTTGAGTTGGTTTTGATGGGGTTCACAAAGGGTTTCGAAATTATTTTTTTTAGTGAAGGAGGGAGGTTTGTTACATATCATTGAGAGAGGATGGAAGAAGGATCAAGAGATTAAGGTAGAAAAAAATACAGTGGGTTGGCTTCAGAAAGCTTTGGAGGAGTTCTATAGCACCATTAGAGAAGGGTATCGCAGCTTTATAGCCCAGAGCTGTTCGAATTTCCAGGGTTGTTACACAATGGTTGCAGAACACGGTGAGGGTGGAAGAAGAAATTTCAATCTTCATACCTGAAGGGGAGGGGGGAAAAGGATGGAGGCTAAGGGAGGCCTTGGGAAAGTGTATGCAGGAAGGTAAAAGCGGTGGGGCTTTTTAGGTGGGCCCTTCACGGCAGCAGAAGGTGGTGGAGAAACCATTGTTGCGGTCTTACAAGGAGGCTCTCATAACAGAGGAGGCCCACCATGAGTAGAGTGGGGGTGGTGGTGGTGTCAGCCTCTCTGACAGCTACTTGCGTCTAGCCTCTCACTTTGTACGAAACGTGGGAAATGGCAGGAGGGTGGATTGGGACGTGCACAGGATGTGGGAAGAGGTGATGTGCTGTTTACGGCGCCTGCAGAAGGAAATTGCAGAAATAAAAGCTTCTGTCGGACATAAAAAGGAAGATGAAGGTGTAAGGTTGGGGGAATTTAAAGGTAAGGGGCCTGTCTCGGTGCAAAAGCCCTTCAAACAGAATAAGGAGAAGGGCCCTTAGTGGATTAAGTCTTCAAGGCCTCAACCCACGGGCCCAACTATGGGGTCCCTCAACTTGGGTGGGACTCAGCCCACGGGCCTAGCTATGGAGTCCCTCAACTTGGGTGGGACTCAGCCCACGGGCCCATCTGGAGGCATCCAAGTGAGGCAATCCAGGCAATCTGGTTTGGGCCTCAGTCCAAAACCCAGCAGAAGGGCAGCCCTTTGCAAAGCCTTAGGGCTTCTTCCAACGGTGGGTTGCCGTCGAGGACCACGCCGCGCCACTCGCGGGCTCAGGTGGAGCTACCGACAGGTAGATAGAACTCGTCGACGTTGACGGTGGCAACCTCTGATGAAGGCTCACACGTGTGGGAAGCTCGGATTGCGTCGTTAGACTCTGCGAAGGGCACTCCGACTCTTTTTGGTGGTTGTTCTTTGCCGTGTAGGGGCCAAACCACACTGATGAGGTGTAAGGTGGAGGGGGTGATGCCAACGACCCTCTCTGTTCAGGCTCTTGAAGATACGTAGGGCTCTCTGACCCTTTTTGCTGGCTATTCTCTGCTGTGTGGGGGCCGACAACACCGGCGAGGTTTGAGGAGGGGACGTCGCGAACGAACCTTTGTTCAGGTTGTTGAAGAATCCGGTT
Source organism: Juglans microcarpa x Juglans regia (assembly GCF_004785595.1). Lineage (NCBI taxonomy): Eukaryota > Viridiplantae > Streptophyta > Magnoliopsida > Fagales > Juglandaceae > Juglans > Juglans microcarpa x Juglans regia. The sequence continues at coordinate 11,988,646 of NC_054608.1, forward strand.
TTGACTTGAAGGAGGGGGAGGTTTCTGCTGATTTTGTACACTGATGGGGTGGAAATGGTGTTCTCTGATGATGAGACCTCTCAGAATATTGTCCAGGTCACGGGTGAGCAGCTAGATGAAATTATTTTGGTGGAAGATACTCGAGGTACTCAGATGGACAACAGGGAGGTAGATCCTTTGCCTTTGAACTTTATGTTTCTTGGCCTTCTTGAGGTCTCGGATTGGGTCATTGATAATGTGAAAGCTATTCAAAAATTCGTGGGTTTGGAGTGCGAAGGATACGAGGAACAATTTACGGCCTTACTTACAGCCATTGAAGCGGGGCATAAACAACAAAGAAAAGTTGGCTCCAAAAAACAGCTTGGGCTTAAAAGGTTGACGTGGTCAATGAATACTGAGGGCAGCGCCAGCAGGGGCAAATCGAAAGGGAAGGGCTAGCCTTTTTCCAATGAGACCAAAAATTGTGTCGTGGAACATCCGCCGGCTCAACAAGGTCAATAAACATATGCAGATTAGAAATTTGCTTCGTGAGTGGAAGGCAGACATTGTATGTCTACAAGAGACTAAGTTGAAGCTGATCAATAAGAAAATTGTGAGAAGCTTATGAAGTTGTGTTCATGTGGATTGGGTTTATTTGGCCTCGATTGGGGCGTCAAGAGGGGTTTTGGTTATGTGGGATAGACGGGTGGTGGAAAAAATGGAGGATTTCATAGGGATGTATTCGGTCGCATGCTCTTTTAAGAGTGTGTCGAATAACTTTTTGTGGGCATTTGCAAGTGTCTATGAGCCAAACTTAGACAACAACAGAGCATCTTTGTGGGACGAATTAGTAGGAGTTCACAGCTAGTGGAAACTTCCATGGTTCATTGGGGGAGATTTCAATGTTACTAGATTTCCAAGTGAGTCCTCAGGTAATAGAAGAGGGCGGCCAACAATGGTTGAGTTCTTTGAGTGCATCTCTAACTTAAACTTGGTTGATTTGCCACTAGCTAGGGGTACGACCATATGGGCTAATAATCAAACATGGTCTCAGTTGGACGGCTTCTTAGGCCTCGTTTGGTTACACAGTTCAGATGAGATGAGATATTTTGTTGAAAATTGAATAAAATATTGTTATACTATAAATTTTTAATATTATTTTTGTTTTGGATTTGAAAAAGTTAAATTGTTTATTATATTTTGTGTGGGAGTTTAAAAAAGTTGTAATGATTTTTGGCAAAAGCTTTTGCTTCATGTTGGGTCGGATCACTGGCCTATCATGCTTGATTGTGGTGGCCTCCATAGAGGATGGCGGTATTTCAAATTTGAAAACATGAGGCTGGAAATCTGAAGGTTTTGTAGAAAGAGTAAAGCAGTGGTGGTCATCGTACCAGATTGAGGGTACCCCTAGTTTTGTCCTTGTGGGGAAATTGAAAGCGTTAAAAAGAGACTTGAAGTTGTGGAACATGCAATCGTTCAGAGACATAGGGAAAAACAAGAAAAGCAAGTTGAAAGAGATCTAGGAAATAGAGAGACTCCAAGAGGCTAGGCCTCTTACTTAGGAAGAATTAGATCGGAAGGCATTGTTGGGGACGAAGCTAGAGAGATTTATATTATTAGAAGAGACATCTTGGCGGAAAAAATCAAGAGCTTTGTGGTTAAGGGAAGTAGATAGAAGCACGAAGTTCTTTCATAGTATTGCAAACTCTCATAGAAGAAACAATAACATAGAGATGTTGAAGATTGTCGGGGTGGAATGTAGGGAAGAGCAGGCAATTCATGACCATGTAATTGGTTTCTATGAGCAACTACTATCCGAGTCGATGGGATGGCGGCCCTCCCTTGATGGCCTTGTTTTCTATACCATTGGATCGAGTGATGTATCTCGGACGGAGAGGGTTTTTGATGAGGAGGAGGTTTTCGAAGTAGTGAGGAAGATGGGCAAAGACAAGGCTCCGGGGCCTGGCGGATTCTCTATGGGTTTCTTCCAAGAATGTTGGGATGTCGTCAAGGAAGATCTTATGAAGGTGTTTCCGAATCTCTTTGTGTTTGGAGAATTTGAGAAAAACTTAAATACCACTTTTATTGCGTTGATTCCAAAGAAGGTGGGGCTAATGAGGTTAAGGATTTTTGACCCATTAGCTTAGTGAATGGAGTGTATAAAATCATATCCAAAGTACTTGCAAATCGACTTGTACCAAAATGAAAGGGAGGCCTTATGGAAGTCTGTTATAGATTCTCAGTTTGGGGAAGTTTTGGAAGAATGGTGCTCGAATGAGGTACGAGGTACTTATGGAGTGAGTTTGTGGAAAAACATAAGGAGCCTTTAGGGGACCTTTCGAGGACATGAACATGTTGTTGTAGGGGATGGTTCGCGTGTCTGTTTTTGGTTTGATATATGGTGTGGTAACCATTGTCTACGAGATACCTTCCCTGCCATCTTTGTGCTTGCTAGAGCAAAGGAGGCATCAATTGCCGACCTTCTAGTCTTTTCAAATAGCACCCCTCAATGGAATATTGATTTCATTAGGACAGCCCATGATTGGGAGTTGGAGTCTATTATGGAGTTCTTTGCGGCATTATATTCCACAAGTATTCCAAGGGGCTCTGGAGACAAGATGCATTGGAACCATTCTAAGAAAGGTATCTTCTCTGTCAGTTCTTTTTATCAAAAGCTCACGAACTCCGGAATGTCTATGTTCCCTTGGAAGAGCATATGGAAGACGAAAGCTCCTTCAAAAGCAGCTTTCTTTGTTTGTACAGCATTTTTGGACAAGATTCTCACCACAAATAATTTGAGAAAACAACGGGTTATTGTCATAGATTGGTGTTGTATGTGTAAGAAGCTTGGGGAGTCAGTTCATCATCTGCTTTTACACTGTGAGGTGGCCAAGGTTTTATGGGATGATTTTTTCTCAAGAGTCGGATTGTCTTGGGTTATGCCTAGTAGATTGGTGGATTTCCTCGCAAGCTGGAGAGGACTATACGGAGACTCTCAGGTAGCGGAAATTTGGAGATTGGTACCAATATGCATGTGTTGATGTATTTGGAGGGAGAGAAATACTAGATGTTTTGATGATCAAGAGAGAATAATGGATGAGCTTAAAGTTTTCTTTTTTAAGTCATTGTTCCTACGGGAGGGGGCTATAGTTGGTAATGGACTTAGTGTCCATGATCTTCTTCTTTCTATTGTAACCTCTAGCTAGGCGTTTTTTCATGTATACTTCCTGTGTACCTAGGCTTTGCTTATTTCTATGAATACAATATCTTTGATTACCTATAAAAAAAAAAAAAAAAAAAAAAAAAAAAAAAAAAAAAAAAAAAAAAAAAAAAAAAAACTTGCAAATCAACCAAGTGAGGTAGTAGGAAAATCATCACCAAACCCCAAAATGCTTTTGTTAAAAGTAGGCAAATCCTAGACGGGTTTCTTATTGCTAATGAATGTCTGGACACTAAGCTGAAGGCTAGTATAGCAGGAATCCTTTGCAAGCTTGACATGGAGAAAGCGTATGATCACTTTAACAGTGAAATTTTCCGTATTGATAAATGGTAGCCCAGCTGGTTTCTTTCATAGTTCGTGAGGCCTAAGACAAGGCGATCTATTGCCGCCTCTGTTGTTTGTTTTTGTGATGGAGGGTTTAAGCAGGATGACTTCGGCTTTAGTTAATAATGGCTTTGTGGATGGCTTTTCGATTGGAACCCCAGATAGGGGTATCATTAATATATAGCACTTGTTGTTTGCAGATGATACACTTGTTTTTTGTAAACTAGACCAAATTCAAATTCAAGTGTTGAAGGCCTTGCTGCTTTGTTTTGAAGTAGTCTCCAGTTTGAAAGTGAATTTAAATAAATCAGAGATGGTTCCAATTAGAGAACTTCCTAATATACTGCAGTTGGCTAGCACGTTGGGGTGTAAGATAACCTCTTTTCCTTTGATGTACTTGGGACTTCCGTTGGGGTTGGCTGCGAGGGCGTCCTCTATATGGGAGACGGTAATTGAGAAGATAGAGAAGAGATTAGCGGGATGGAAGATAATGTACTTATCGAGAGGCGGCATGATCACTTTGATCAAGAGTACACTTTCTAACCTGCCAACTTACTTTTTTATCACTTTTTCCTATCCCTGCAAGTGTGGCATATCAAATTGAGAAGCTCCAACGTGACTTATTGTGGGGTGGCATGGGGGAGGAGCTCAAATTCCATCTAGTGAAGTGGGAAACGATATGTTGTCCTATCTCCAATGGTGATTTGGGTATTAGAAATGATCCTCTTTAATCAGGCGTTACTTGGAAAATGATTGTGGAGATATAGTAAGGAACCAAAAACCTTGTGGAAGGTGGTGATTGAGCATAAATATGGAGGCATCTGGGGGGGATGGAGTACTAAAGAAGTTAGAGGAGCATATGGAGTGGGGTTGTGGAAACACATTAGAAGTGGATGGGGGGTTTTTACTCAACACACTCGATTCCAGTTTTTTTTTTTTTTTTTTTTTTGGGGGGGGGGGGGGGGGGGGGGGGGGGGGGGGGGGGGGGGGGGGGGGGGGTTCCAGATATTTGGTGTGGGAATATCCCTCTATAAGTTTCATTCCTATCATTATTCCAAATTGCTAGTGATAAAGAAGTTGCAGTGGCGAATGTCATGGGGTTTTCGACTGGACAGATATTGGGACATCAGCTTTAGTAGAGTAGCACAAGATTGGGAGATGAGCAGCTTTGCTGATTTTTACAGCCTCTTGTATTCCGTTAAACCAAGCAATTAATAAGAAGATGGGTTGTGGTGGTCACCCGCTGGGAAAGGTGTTTTTTCGGTTTGCTCTTTTTATAAGGTTCTCACTCAAGAGCCTAACTCTTATTGTCCTTGGAAAAGACTTTGGAGACACAAGGCACCCTCCAAAGCTGCTTTTTTCATGTGGACAGCAGCGTTGGGCAAAATCCTCACAACTGATAATTTGAGAAAAATGAGGGTTATCATTGCAGATTGGTGTTGCATGTGTAGGGGAGGGGGGGAGTCAGTGGACCATCTTCTTTTATATTGTGAGACAGCAAGGGTTTTGTGGAATGAGGTGATCGGTCGAGTAGAGCTGGCTTGGGTTATGCTGAAGATTGTAGTGGCAATGCTGGCCAGTTGGACAAATATAGGAGGCATGCAGCAGATTAAAGCAGTTTGGAAGATGATCCCTATTTGCATCATGCGGTGCTTGTGGTAGGAGCGCAACGCGAGGACGTTTGAAGATAGAGAGAGATCATTAAAGGAACTTAAAGCTTTATTTTACACTACTCTATGTACCTGGGTCATTGCTGTTGATTTTAATGGCATGGACCTTCATGACTTTCTTATTTCTTTGGCGCCTTCTAATTAGAGCACAGTGTTTTTTTCTTATTTGTATCAGGCTTGGCCTAATTCTTTGATTAATAAAGTTTTGTTTACCTATATAAGAAAAAGAAAAAAAGAAACTAACATTAGAGTGGTGGTATACAGTAGTATCTGTACTCTTGCCAAAAACGTGTAACTGAATGGAACCACTTGTTGAGGTTGGCCATGGGCTTTGCCTAATTATGAGGATTAATAAATTTTTCTTAGTTATCAGGAAAAAAAAAAAAAAGTGATTACTGCATGTGATGGGAATCTATAATTTTTTAATTCTAAGATCACTGACATCTGGAGGCCGAGATCAAGAATTAGTAGTAATATGTGGATATAATTTGCAAAACATATTACATAATGCAAGTAGAGAATACATGTATATTCAGTCATTTTTTGTATGCTTTCCTATCACTAATTAAGGACTAGATAAACAAGTAGCTTCTGAGGGGTGATAGCTATGTCAGATGTTGGTTCTTGAATATGAAGAGGGGCCTAAGGCACCTCTATCATTTAATGACCTACTGATTGGAGGCAAAATCTACTAGCATTAAAAAAACTGCATATGTTTCATCAGTTTGTCTATTCGAATTTTATATATATATATAAAAGTCTGTGTTTATGAAATGTTGGCTCTGTACAATTTTTAGTGCTGTTGTAACCCTATGTGGCGACTGATATTAAATTGTTGCTATTGCTGCTGTTCTTTTTTGCGTGAAGGGAAATTTGACACTTTCAGATATTGGGCTGCCTGAAAAGAGAATCTATCTTGCTGCTCTCAATGGTAATAATAGCCTGCCTAATGTTTTGCATCAGAAAGACGATTGATAATTTCATGGCTTCGCTCCCAAATGATATCTTGTCCCAGTTGAGTTTCTTAGTTTCAATTGGTATTTGCTCATAAATGCACAGGCATAGCCAGGGGTGTGTACTCACCCATTATTTATCCCCACAGACAATTGGTGTGCTGTTATTTCCTTGTAACATTCTTACAGAGAATATGGCCTTTAAATTGTGTTTTATTGTGCTGATGTATCTCTCTCATCAAGGCATCCAATCTATTAGAGTTGTACGGCTTTTGTGGTGGTCACATACTCAATGTTGAATCTCCTGAAACCCTTCTGTGGCACAACTGTGCATCTGTAAATCTGAATCTTCTCTTTCTTTCCTGTGCCTGCAGGTTTGTTATGCCAATGCTAATTCGGAGCTGTCTGTATATTCGTTGTATAATTCTATTATTTATAGAAAAATAACTGAGATTATACAGAAATCATGTTGTGCCGAACAAGTATTTTCATTGTCTCATATGTCGGCATGCACTAATCCGATTTTTGAGTACCACCTTGGGGCTAGAGTGGCATTTTTAAAGCCGGGGCCATTCTGAAGTTTCGACAGGGTGGTTAATAGAGATCCTGGAAGATTATACCATTCTGAGGTAGCTTAGGTGCTGATATTGCTGTTGCTGAATATTCAATCTTGAATTTTAAAAAAATTGGTGGGGTTTGTTTGGAAGGGACAGACTTGGAGTAGAATTCTCTACAGAATTTTCTATGATCAGAAAGAACTCTGTTCAAAGGTGAACAAAATTAAATTATAAGAAATCTTGGAGCAAGTTCCAAATATCATGAAGGTCATTGGAGATGCAAGCTATATATGGGAAATGATAAAGCTAGCACAAGAGGCAAGTTATTCTTGATGCTTGTTCTGGTTTGTTTCCATTGGCACTTTCTTCTTCCCAGGCGTAACACGTGAAGGCTAGGCTCAAGTTATGGGGCTGTTATTTACAATTTTTTACAGAATAAGAGTGTATTTAACCTCCGATGAAAAGATGGAATAAAAGAGTGTATTTGGGAAGGGAAAAAGAAGGAAACTTTGAGAGTGAAGAAATAAATATCGAGATGCTTATTCGTTTTGAACATCAAAATGCCAATTTTCTTGTCTTTTTTTTTTTTTTTTTTTTTTTTTTCTTGTTTTCACCTTATTTATTTAAATAAATAAATCTATTACCACTTTTGAGATAGCTCGAAATGGGATGGACCTAATGGTTAGGAATCATTTTGAGGTAGAGAGATTATTCCTTCAAAGCTCTCGGATTCCATCGCAGATGCATATTTTCAGGAAAATTAATAATGGCTGATCTATGGATGGGAACTGATTCACAACTTTACACCACCAAAAGCTTTACAGCCAACACGTTATTAACCTTTAATGCTTTTAAAAAAAAAAAAAAAAAATGAGAGAACATTCAGAGTTGGCTAGCCATCCCTTCGAAGGGTTGTCTGGCAATCTCTCAAGGAGTAACTGGGTGGTCGGGCCATCTCAACTACTTGGTGGGGTGGGCGGCCACCCCGTGTGGGGTCGATACTGCTATCTTAAGCGTGGCAAGAACCGCCTCTAACGGTAACCATCCCTAACAATCCTTGAGGATATATCTTATTTTTACTATTTTTTTTTATAGTATTATCTCTATATTTTTAGTGAGAATATTTTTAAAATTTGGTAAATAGGTTACAGGAAATCATGTTCTTAATACTAAACATGTTACTTGAACTCATATAAATATAATAATTGATATATGTATATATGCGAATTTTATAAAGATATTAACAAAAAAAGTAAACATTTGTTTGCCAACATTTGTAGATAAAGACATAAAATTCAATATAAATACTCTATTTGATTAAAATAAAGTAGCTTGTGAACAAGTTTGACCTCGCTCAAATATTAAATTAGCTTGTCATGAACTAAAAATATAGCTCATTGAAAAACGAAACTCAACTCATGTTTAAATAAAAATTAAACGAACAAGGCTTCACGACTCGTTACTCGCTCGAACTTGACTCATTTACGTCCCTATACGAAATCCAACTGAAAAATATTTTGAAGTTTTAATTTTCTTATCGTCTTAAAAAAATGTAGAAAATAAAAATAAAAATTCCACATTTATCTTTTCAAGTACTTTTTACAATTCAAAGAAACAGACAAGATGTGGATTTCAAGTATTTAATGTCATTGTTTACATTGTTCATAAGATAATATTTAATATTACAAAATTTACATGTTGTATCCATCTTTTCAAATGATTATGTGCTTGAAATAAAAATGTCAAGAACTACACCCATTTGTATACCCAAATTACGTGCAAAAGACTCGTCCCCTCAGACAAGCAAACCCAAAAGATAACACATTTGCTTGCTTTCTTTCGACGTCAATTACACAACAAAGAATCCGATTCCGACAGCAACAAAAGCACTTTTTATGGCCCGTCTATTCAAACCCATTGAACTTCTTTACAGAGAAATGATTGATGGAGAGGAAGAGCTCTCAGTTCCAACGAATCTTATGGACCGTGATAAACTGGCGTTGATTTCTTTCTTCGCTCCCGAGCATGTGTTACTAATAAACAACTTGATCTTAAATAATTTCTTTCCTTCAATTGGTAATGGGTTTTGACAGAAACCAACCAACCCTTTTGAATCAGGTGTTGCATGTTGATGGGCGGTGGAATTGCGCTGCCATTTACCACGTATCGGGTCTACCTAGCTACCTTATTATTTTGAAAAGAACCAAACTCAATTGTGTTTTCAATGACAAAACCTACTCAGGGATTGATTTGTATCTAATGGATGATATGTATCTAATGGATGATATGTTGAGAGATGGCTTGAATCCTGTTGAAAATGCCCCTCTACAGATTGTTCGCTCAAGCGGTGTCTCTGCTCAAGCGGTGTCTCTGTTGCTCGAGCAAAGCCTCGACCTGAGAGTTTGCTTATCAGTTGTTCGACAGTCAACTCATGCAAGTGTCAATTTGAGAGTTCGCACGTTTGTTGCTAGACATTCAGCTCGAGCCCCAACGCAAGTCCTAATGTTCGCTCGAGTACCGCTCGACACGCCGCTCGAGTGAATATCCGTGTTTAGGGCTTCTTGCATTGTGGACTATAAATACATGCTACTCTTAATGTATTATTAACTTTGAAGCAGCTGTATGATATGATATATATATATATATATAGAGAGAGAGAGAGAGAGAGAGAGAGAGAGAGAGAGTTCCTTGGGTGTATTTGGAGCTTTGGGGATGGGGATTTTATGATTGATCTCTTGTACTCCATTTTTGTTGATAGTAAATTCATTGAAACCGATTCCGCCAGTGGACGTAAGCTCACATTGAGCCGAACCACTTAAATCATGGTGTTCTTTGTGTGATTGTCGAATTTTCTTTTGTTTACTTTTGCTGTTATACTTCAAATTAGCCTTTGATAATCAGCTAATCCCAACATGATACAATCAGTTGGAGAAAAGTCTTATAGAGCAACCTTCAAGGCTAAGATTAATGCTTGAAATCTCTCTTTTTTTACCACTCATTTGTAAGAGGGAGGTGAGAGAAAAGAGACTTCATTGTTCCCACTTTCCAGTTAAAAGTAACAATTAGGGGAAAAAAAAAAAAAAGGGTGAAATATCACAGACGTCACATTTTATTACCAAGCTGAAAAACAAACTTAAAAGCAGTAAGAGATTAGTTGCATACCGAGAATCCATGTGAACTTTGAAAAGATCTGCCATAGACAACAGAAGTACCCAAAAAACCAAGATACTAAAGGAGGGCAATGCTTTGGCATATACGGTTTCTTCTTAGTGTTTTTGACAGCAGATCAATGTTTACAACGAGGAGAAGCATCACCTCACAACTGTACTAAATTCAAAAGAAAACTAAAGGGCAGCACACCTTTTAAGGGCTGGCAGAAAAAACGAATTTTCCCTTAACAAGCTAAGCCGTTCAATGTACTAAAAACATCCATTGATTGCATACTTTTCAAGCAATTTCTCACCTTTCTTTGAAGGAACCGTTGTGAGACCTTCTCAATTCCCATGGTGGTAAACATCCTTTCAAGGGTGATTGTAGAAACAATGAAGATGTTGACAATTGCTTTTGGCGCATGGAGATGGAAGATAGGCAGCTGAAGGCACCAGTTAGCCTCTTCTTCTCGCTATCATAGAGTTGGTAACTAGGGTCATGCCTCACAGCAGATATCTTGAGGGCTTCAGGGAGTACCCAATTGCATATTGAACCTACCATAAAGTAAGAAAAAAATGATTAAAAAATTACATATTCATCATGGCATATGACAAATTTTTGAGCCTCACCAACTAGAAGTAAATACCTTAGAAAAATAAAAGGCCCCTCGGAATCTAGAGTAGCAAGCAACAAGAAGCAAAAGTTGTCCAGCAAGAAGATGACAATTTTAATAGAGAAGTTACCATGTTGAAATTAATTATGATGTCTGCATCTTCAGGGTCAAAATAGCAAAATTTTTCATTATAACTTCTACTAAAAACATTTATACGGTCATTTATGAAAAAATCTACCACCTTTTGATTGGATAGGTAGCAGAACAAGTATGGATGAGAATGTAGAAAGCTTCAATTTCTGGGGGTACAGGGAAGTATTTTTTAATCCAAAATGTTTAAAATAATATTTTGCACAAAACTCAGTGCAAGTAGTGTGAAATCAATCACTAAAACAATGTGTCAGAATTGGAATAAAGAAAAAGTACCTATTTTTGCCAGTCGATTCACCCATTTTGGAATTGGTTTTCCTGTGAGCTTGTAACATACGTCCTTGCAGAAATGATTGCAGTTCTTGGCAATTAGGTGATAGGTATCGCCATTGTAGCTCGCTGAGTGGCGCTCCATGAACTTTCTCACCTGAATAGGATCCAAGCACGTGGTCCCAATGAATATTGACTTCCTGAACTTGAAGCCTGGGCACTGCCGGGGTTCAACCTCAAAAACCCCACTTGTAGGGTAGTCATGAGCTCCAAACGCATATTCTACATTGTGAACTGTAGAGTGCAGTTGGGGCTATCAGAAAATCATGGGCTTCATTTCATAACCAAACGGTAATAAAAAGAGGAGAGAGTAACTAAGTACAGCGTTCATATGCTACTTTCTTTAAAACTTACTACCTATGCCGCTGTTCGATGCACAAGAACTGCCCCTAGTAAATCTGGTGGATCCCTATCTCATTGCATTAAGTGAACAAAAGCTTATCTATCTTCCCTTGGTTTCTGGATAAGTTTGGATGGTGTAAGCAATAATGAACGGCAGTCGGGAAATGCCACATTATAAGAGTGAGAGAAACATCTCAAAATGCAAGTTCATTGTCCATCACAATACCTCAGTTTTTTTAATTATCATTTTCTCTAATCTTCCGAACTTTCATAATAGGATAGAAAGATCAGTGCTACCTGTTGTGTTTTGGGGAAAAGGTGATTGCCAGAATCCCCTCAGAACATCAACCTTAATAAGTGGAGATCAATTGTCAATAATCAATAAGAATCAAGAAAAAAAATGGAAGTATATTATTTCTAACCACTAGTTGCACCACATCTCCAGTTCTATCATAGTGATATCTTACTTTCCCCATTTTCTGAATTAAGAAGAAGAATGAGGGGAACCGCTTAAAATTGAAAGCAGGACTCCAATCCTGCCTCCCATCCCAGTTATGATTTTAGTTGTAATTTCAACTTTAACTAGACCACATGCATCCTTCAGTCAGCAAATTAGGTATCCACCCAGCATGTATTATGAATATCTTCAATTCCTAGTTTCTCAACAAGATTCATATTAAAAACATTTCTCTCATTTAGTTTCTATTTCGATAGCCATCTACCATCCTTCGTCCCTTCATTTTGCACTTATGGCAAAGAACTTGTAAGGTTTTAAGAGTCATAAAGTTGATCCTTGGGTTTCCATTTTGAATCGATAATCCTTCCGTCGTTAGTGACCTTAATGCTATGCCCCACCAATGCCAATAGAATTGCATCAGATGCAAAAACATAATCTTGGCAGTTCTAAAATAGATGCAAAAACATAAAAGTGCCTAAGCTTACCTTCCACACCAGAATGAAATATACCAAGGCCTGCCCAATAAACATAACCATTCATGGGTGTCAAGTCATAAACATTGAGATAGACTGGTGTATTGCCCGGACCATAGCTAGTTGACTTCACCTTGGGGAACATACGAAATTGGGTGGCAGATTTGCTTTTCACACGAGACACACAAAACCGAGTGGCTGATTTTCTTTTCAAACGAAGAGGCATAATGGATTTCCATCCTTTCTTTGATCCAAACTTCATGTTTCTTCAATAGTCAAAACAGAAATCAGTTGATGACTTTCTCCAACCTGTGCATATGGGTAACTATGCAAACATTAGCCCGTTTATTTTAAGATATATGATCAATAAAAAACAATACTAATGAAAACAACAAGAAAACAGAGAAAGACAACCCGAGAAGGTGTCATAAGAATGCAGTTATGCAATATAAGCTATGGCTGCCTCTTTTGCAGTTCAACAACTCTGATACAACTAAATCATGTTGTTTGTATTTTTCAAGATAATGTGACTAGTTCTTCAAAATTAAAACTTACTAATGTAGCTCAAGAAAATTACAGTTTCCTTGAAAGTGATCAAGTATTCATAACATGGAGGAAGGTTTTGGTTCAGAGCCAGCTTTATATGGTGTTTAGGAATTAATCTTATCTAATGCAGATATTTCTCTTGGTTATTTCCACGTATGTAGAAAATATTTTCTAAAAGATAACCAAGGAATAGAAAAAACATGGGGAACAACAACAGGCAAAAAAATCTAGCAAGTGCAGAAATCAAAAGCTAATACAAGAAGGTCGAATGCTAATTTTTTAATAGAAGGTCCCAGTCAGAGCAGATCGCTGTTTCATGCTAGATGACAAGTTATGCTCTCAGAAGAAGAACAAGGGGAAACCACAGATGGAATATCAGGGCGTAGACATGCAAATAGAAGAAATCCATCCACCAAAATATTAGGAGGCAGTGACAGAGGGAGTGATGGGTCTGATACAAAAAGAAACTTTATACCATGAAAACTTGGTCAGTATTATAAAACAAGTTGAACTGGAACTCTTGCTGAACATGGAAAGGAACTTTCAAGGATTTGGTTAAAGAAAAATTAAAAGCCAACTTTTTTCTAGTTTTCATCAACAATCACTTCATGGAACCGTTTGTTTGAAACAGCTTTCATCATTGTTTTACCTTGAAGTCAAGTACCCAACTAACAAATTGGAACAACAATATCAAGCATCAAGGCTCCCAGATTCTGATTCTTTCTGGACTGATCCTACAACTTCAGACATTCTTTTCAGCGTCACACTAATCGTTTGTTTAAACTCTCTCCTTGTCAAATTGACATTCACCGATAAGTGTATATACTGTCAATTTGTCAAATTTAGTTTCTTCTCTGTTGTATGTATTTTTTTGCTGGATGAAACCACTAAATGCTAGTAATGCATATTTTAGGAAATCAAAATTAAAGGACTGATATTCTGTAGAGTTGTAAACACGTTAGAAACTATATGCATCAAAGAAGTTGACTTTATTTATTTTATCTATCAAAGAACAAAACGAAGTTGACTTCACTCCTAGATAGTTAGTTATGGATCAGTTTCTTCAAGGACAATTGATAAAGGCAGAGAGGGGTAGAGGTTAAACCAAAAAATAAAATAAAATAAAAAGACCTCCACTTCTCCATATTCCATATGGTGAGGGCAAATGAAAATTTTAAACCACAAACATATAAACTCGTAATAAATTAAAACCTAATAATAGCGTGTAGTTCTAATGAAGTTCACCAATTTCTCGTTACCAAATGAGCTCTCAAATAACCAAATTCAACATAATTAAAAACAGAACAGAAAAAAAGAAGTATTTCGGATCTAGTTGAAACTGTAATGCACCAGAAGACAAAACACACAAATACAGAAAATGCCCTCCAGAGTAAGAGATCAGAACGGCAAGAATGATAGCCGTAGTTACTTACAGCTAAAAACAAGAAACAAAATTTTGTCCCATTACAGAGAAAACACAGGAAATGATGAGAAAAATTGGTACAGTGCATAATTACCACGTCCAATATCTTTCCTTCTAATTTTCTAAGCAGCCAAACTGCCCCAGAATATAATTACTGATAAACAGAGACAAATATAGAAGATAAACGATGGGTATGCAAGACCAACCCAGAAGACATAAACTTTGGGTGATTAAACAGACACCCCTCACAATTAAAGGGAAAAAAAAAAAAAAAAAAAGGAGAGAAGAAAATGGTAGAAGAACTCACAGATTCAGAGAGGACAGGCATTAGAACCCAACAAAACCATCTTCTTTACCATTGAAACAAGCACCACGGTTCAAACCAGCAGTAAGTATGATCTACAAAAGGCCACGAGTCATGATATTCCTAAAACAAAAACACTCATTCCCCAATCCCGACGCAACAAAAAACAAATGAAGTAAATGAAAATATAAAAAAGCCCAAATTCGGAAGTCAATGCGGACTCTCTCCCTCTCTCGAAGTCGAGGCTCTTGCTTTTTTTTTTTTTTTCAATATATTGCACTGCCACAGTCACAGACTATGGGGATAATTGCTGAGCTTACTTTAGTTTAGTTGCAGTCTTCCAGATATAAGAATGGTGTCGTAGTATTATTATCGTGTATGGATGATCACATCGTTTTTCCGTGAGCTCTATCTCACCCATTTCTAGGAAGGTTAATGGACTTGAGGCCAGCTGTAGCATACATCAATATTAGGGCCCACACTAATCCTCTCTCCATGCTGTATGGAAATTTACAACTAATCTAGGCGCCTATTTTTTACAAAATTGAATAAATACGAATAATAAATTTATATATAGTTTCAAGTTCTTCAAGTCTTGCGCATTGTCTAAAATAAATAGAATCTATTATTAAAAATATAACTTTTTCATATAGGTCTTAAATTTATCTATTTTTTTAAAAAGATTCTCAAGACTTGCACACTTTAGAAATACAAATATCATTTCTCAAATTTGAAATTCATATGAAAGAATTTAATTTTTAATAGTGAGTTTTATTTTTTTATGTTTTAAAATGAGCGTGCATAACTTATACATTTTAAAACTACATCTAAAACTGTTCATTTGGATTTCGGCTCGAAAACATGGGTTTACCCAAATCAGAACTCGGGTTTCAAAATCGGGCCAGAACTTAGATCGGGTTAACCCGAGTCAAGCCCAGGCTAAAACCCAGATTGAAACCGATTTTTAAAAATCCAAAACTCGGGTTCCAAGTTACACCCGGTTTTTTTTTTAATTTTATTTTAAAATCAAAACCTACATGAATATTTTTTCATAAAAAGTTTCTTTCAAACCTCAGTCATAAGTTGTCTCGAGCAATTGAAAATACTTGAGATTGATGATAGTAGGGTGAAGGAAATTGTTGCAATTGAAGGAGGAGTAGGAGAAGCAGTAACAAGCTGCTTGGTGTTCTCTCAAGTAACTAATTTTGCATTTTAACAAAATACAAAGGAGTGTATGTTTCAAAATGGTCGATGTTAAAAGAGAGTGAATTGAAGGATGTGAGAAAGTTGTAAACCGAGAAAAAAAAAAAAAAGAAGAAGATTGGGTGTACCCAGGTTTTTTTATATGGGTACCGGCCGGAACTCGGATAAGACCAGGCCGGGAAAAAACCCAACCCGGATGAACAGACCTAACTATATCTAATATTATTCTTTTTAATAATTTTTTTACTATAATGTAATAGATATATCAATATTTATTATCTCAATCCTTGAGTGTTTTATTTAGAGAATTATGAGAGCCAGTTTTTTGTACATACATCCACATTAGTCATAGACGGGTGCAATGTAGGGGTGGCAATTCATGTGTTCGTATCGTGTCTAATAATGAATATTATACTATATAAGTTAATTCGAACCCAACCCATTAAACTAAATGTGTCAAATTCTAATATGACCCATTTAGATAATGAATCGCGTCGTGTTACTTATTTTGATTCGTTTAATAATTAATTTAAAATAGGTAAATACGACACAACTTATTTAAACACATTTCATGTGAATGGATTGAGCTAACATGCATAACACATTTGACTCAATTAATATAATTTCACATAAAAGTTAAAATCTATAATTCTTAGTAGCCACAATATCTTTAAAAAAAATGACAATGTACTAACAAAAAACTATCAATATTTGCTAAATCTTAATATATAATAAAATGAATATTACAAACCCTACGATAACAAATATGAGCATAGGTCTAGAATTACAATTTCAATAATCAAAACATAAGCATACTGAGAAATACTAATATTACAATTAAACAATAATAAAATTATAATTTTATAATAAAATTATAATTTTGAAATAAAATTTAAATTGGTCAAAATGGATTGATTTTGGATTAAGCGAGTTGACCTGTTTATAAATCATGTCTTAATGGGTTAACCCGTTTTGATTAGAACCCGTTAACATCAAACACAAATTCGGTAATTTCGTATCGTGTTTATGTTTGGTTCACGGGTTGTGTCATAAATTGCCACCCCTAATGCAATGCCATAGAATAACTAAATTTATTAAATAAGTTATAGAATTAAATAAATAATAAACTTAGGTTAGTACCAGTCTTTACTCGGTTATAAAAACCTTATTATTCAATTATTCAGACTGTAACTGAATATCTAAATTTGTCAAACAACAATTCTAAAGATGAGAGCTACAAAACACAAAACGATTTTGTTTCTAAGATCAAAATGATGTCATTTCATTTGTAAGTTGAGCTATTTATAAAATGTCAAAACTACGTCGTCGCATAATATAATCATACCGGCATCTAGATAGGGGTGGGTGCATAATTCGGGTACTATTCCAATGAACCATATTTTCAGAGTTCTAAATTTGACCAGAAGAATAAGATCCGGATGCACAACCCTAAAAAAGAGCATATAAAGTATAAAGCACCTTATAATTCAAAAGTGAACTATATTGTCCCTTTTTTCATATCTTTCTTGGTTATGAATAATATGTGAATTAAAATCTCCAATTGTTTCTTTCTTGGTAATGAACCATATGAAGTTATTTTACTTAGCACAATACTATTGCATGGTATTAAATTCAAACATTGATTAGTTGTGTGCAATATTATAGAAGAATTAATCTTCTTATCTGTTACCATTTATTACTCTAAATTTCACACTATAAAAAAAAAAATTTGTCAAATATGAAATGTGGGATGAATGCTGACTTATGTATAGCAAAGCTGATTGTAGAAGTGGAAGTAGGAAAAGGATTGGCAGCTCATCCTTGTAGAGATGAGATATTGTACATCTGCCTTTTTCCATTGCTATAAAAGAACAACGTCATCTTGTGGTCAGGAGGCTTTTAAATTCCCTCCAATTCCAGCTCTGCATTAATACCAGTCAAACGACATAACAAAAGATTGAACAGAAAAAAAATTAAAAACGACAGAGAGGAAAGCTCAGTTTGGTATTCAGAAGAAGACAACAATTGCTGTATTACACTTGTTGTGGATTATATGTCCCACGTGCATTTTCTGCAGCTGTGCTGTCCTTATCTCTCAGTCTTTTTTTTTTTTTTTTTCTTCCAAAAAGTTTATCGCAATAAAATATGATATATTAAATTATAATTTTTTTAATATAAATTAGATTTAATAAAAATATCAATTTCTTTTTTTCACTTGAATTTCAAATTTCACGTCATTTATTTTTTATATTTAAAACAGAATTTTAAAAAGTGTTTGTACGCGGATCGATCTAACTAATGTTTAGCTTTTGTCGAAAAAGTATTTATGCTTTACAACGTGTGTATATAGATATTCATTAAATTAATACGTTTTTTTTAAAAAAAAATTATTCATCATTTTTATATATTACACACCACATTTATTATTATTATTATTATTATTATTATTATTATTATTATTTTCTCTTATCAAATGTGTAATATATGGATGATAGATAGAATAAATAAATTCAATTAGTTTAAAAAGAATAAAAAAAAGAAATTAAAAAAATAAAAATAAATATGGTGTGTGAGAATGATGAATAGCAAAACTTTTTTTTAAAGCTAGAAAAAGAGGTCGTGCGTGAGATTCATGCGCTGCCACATCGAGGAGTTCTTGCTGCTGCTGCCACACACGGCATTTTCAGGGCTAGTGATCTCGGATTCCTCAGACCTGACCATCCTCTACTCTCCTAGTGTGTTGCATGGGCGATCATCCATCAGCGATTCGGTTCATCTCCAATTTGCTATCTTCTTATATTCTTATTTTTCTTAACCAATGATCGTGGGAAATAGGTAGTGAAAGTCTCCAGCAACCAGTTCAGACTAGCGAAATGCAGCACACATCACTTTAATGTGACTTCTAGTTGTAGTATACAATATGTTTTTAGTACATATCAAAACCGTTTTAAGCGGCTTTCTTTTGTGAGAAATGGGTTGAGATAAAGTCATTAATCCCAAATCTCTATTCTTTTACTTATGTTTTGTGTTCTATTTGCTGGTTTAAAATGAATGTTGAGACCTCTAGTTTTGTTGGCTATTATATTTTGTAAATGTTAAATATATCTATAATATGTCTGTTAAAAAAAAAGAAAAAAAAAAGAAAAAGAAAGGTCTCATGCAAACTTCAAACTTGTGATGATTATGCCTCTGTTTTGGGTCTTTTTAACACAAGCAGCCAAAGTGGCATCATAAGCATTCAAGAGAGACAAGAAAACCGTACTTTCACTTTATTAGGTGACATTCAAAATCAAATCGGATAAAAGGTAGAAAGATCATTTTCAAGATCAGAAGAAATATGAAAAAGTTTCAGTCAATTATTAATCTAGCCCCAAAGCTAAAAAGAGAGACTAGTTTTGGTTGGTGGTTGTATCAAACAGATCTAGAAATGGATTGCTTGAAAGAGTGGCAAAGAACGTTGCATTATTGTGGTGCATCAGCATTCTATTGGAGGGACAACAGCAACAAGTCTAGTATTGCGGTCAAAAGAGGTAGGAAGATATATAAAGGAAGTAATTAATATACAAATTTCGTTCAAATTTTTTATAAAAAAATAGATTTCATTAATGAAAAATAGGTTATTTTTACACTTTTTTAATATAAAATCTATTTTTTGACAAAATATTGTACGATGGTTGTCTATTTAAAACTTATATAAATTATTTATAATATAAAAGATGGCATATAAGACTTCACTAATGATACACATATTATTTTTTTTAGAATTTTTTATACGATATTATTTTAAAATAAAGATATTTTTGTATAAATAATATTATTTTTATAATTTATTTTATCAAAATATATCTCATTTAAAATATAGTCGTGTAAAGAGTTGTATATATAAAATTTTCAACGAGACTAATGAGCCTATCTATGCATGTTCAAGAAATTAAAAGCATCTTAACATTATTGTAAATGGTAAATTCAAATGCAAATTCTCCAAGAATAAGAAAATCAATTTTTTGGTATACCAACATGATATTTCAAATGCCTCATGGAATAAATTTACATTAGCTATATATGCACAACCCAAAATGGAATTTATTTTACAGTTGAAGATTTATTCATGTGTACATGCATTTTGTTTCTGAGCACCTCGTCTGTGTCCTCTTGGATAGTGGACTGACTGACTGGATGTATTGACAAAGAGGATTGAAGTCACAATGAGCCAAGCGAGTTGAAATGAGTCCATGCCTCCTGAATGAAAACAACAAGATACGCTTTGTAAATAAATGAAGTTTGAATTGTGTAAATGGCTAACAACACAACACAACTTATGTTCCTAGTAACCAACTTTCAGTGGGCTGCAACTAAATATCAATCTAAGCTGATCAGACCACATCTAAATAGAGTAAAGAAAGAACATTGAACATGCCAGCAGATCTATGTCGACGACACGAAATTGTATGATCAGTTGATCATACATGATAATGATGCAATTGGAGGGTGTGTCTGAACTTCTTGGTTGCTATTCTATTTATCTTGAGCTTGATATGTGATTTTGCATTGTTTTGGATCACAAGAATGGACATGAAAGTGAGAACTTTATTAATTATGATATAATATATATAGCTCGTTAGCTACTCTCTATTGTATAAGGTGAATATATAAAGTTCAGTGGTATATTACATATATGGTGTTACAGTTCTTGGAGCACTTCAAGAAATTAGAACAAAGCAAAATCAGATGGTCAACTAGAGTGAAGACATGAAGGAATGAAAATTCCCACAGACAATGATCAAAAGGAAAGATTATCAAAACCTGAATGAGGTCTAGACACTTTTGAGTCATTTTGAGGATTTCAGTGACTAGGATAGGCAGTTATCTAGCACCCTCCTTGGAAGGAAAAACATATAAAATAATTATGTCTGGGACCAAATTCTACTACAAACCTGAACATTACCTGCAAAATCTCAAAAACTTTTTCTGCAATGTATTTTTGATGCGAAGCAGCACCCTTCTGCTGCAACTTATCTGGATGTAGGCAGAGTAGAGCTTTTTGATACGCTCTTTTCACTGAAGTCCCTTCAATGATATCAACAAGAGGTACAGTCTTCCACCCACTTTCTGGCCAAAGAACCTGCACAATAGGAGCTTTCTTTCAGTACTTCAAGTAGCAGGAGGTAGAAAGGAAAAGCTTTCTTTCTTCACTTAGAAGGGGGTTAAAATGAGAAAGCAAGAAGTGGGGTGGAGAGTGCAAGGATGCGAGCACCATCCATACTCACATATTGTAAAGTTGATAGCAATGAGCGAATATTTCCTGTCTTTCCATTACACCACTGTCGTATTTTTGCATCAATAGCCTACATTATGTGAAATAGCACAATTATTGCCTCCCAATAAATTTAAAAAGCAACATTAAGGTTGAGCCTATGCTTGTGTTCTCATTACTTGGATTTCTTTGTCTTCATCGCCACTTTGTAGCAGTTCATTCTCGCCTTGGGGTACCTCCTTTATCTGTCAAGAAACCCAAGCGAACAAACTCCTCAGAAGATGTCATAAACAATATATGTAGTGCAAATAGAAGTAGTATCCTATGCTCTTACTCTGTTTACTGAGATTTTTATGGTTCAACATTACTATTTTAGTTTCTAAATTTTATAAGATGCACATGGGGACACAATTACATGGGAATTCACATAATTTTATTCAAACAACTTTGCATCGAATCGCTATGTAAACCAAATTAGACAATATAATGTATAGAAAATGAGAAACCAACAAGTTTTAATCTTCGAATGGAAAAATTACATACAAGGAAGTTCCCTTCAGAGGACTCATCTGTATCTTCAACTATAGCCTTCGAGCCATTAAGAGTTGATGCTGACAAAAATACATGGATGTGTTATATGTATCTTCTGAATTTTCACAACGCACTCAGTTCCGGATAAATAAACATAAATTGAATACAATAAATTGGAAGTTTCATTTTTTTTTTTTTTTTGAGTTTATACAAATTGGAGAACGCAGCAAATGAACTTCATGTTGCACATTGCACTGCTACTTCTTCTCACATGTTTACCACAGGGGGAATCATGTATGGTGGAAGTTGAATAAGGAGTACTGAAAGGAGTTGGGTCAATATATAGCACCAATTATTCCATATTTTGGCCTTAAATTGATGGTAGATGACATTGCAATTTATATATGCAACTATGACATTTCCAAATCATCACCTTCTGATGAAACATGGGATATCCTATCATAACTCGTACGTTTTCGACTTGGACCTGTTTCCAAGCCTTAAGCTAATAAGTCTCACTACTACTTTGATAAAAGAATATGGAAACTAACCAGTACTCGATGAGTAATCCTTTTGTCCTGACAAAGTATCACTAAGTATATAGTTGGAAGTCTTGATGGCAGAATGTTCTTTCTCTGACTGTTTCAGGTATTCATCTGCCTGACAAGATGATAAGAAATATTAAAATTTTCAGATTCACTTAAAGATTTTCAGGCATAAAATAGTTTTTTAAATTCGAAAGAGATGAAATTTGAAGTTTTTAATATCGTGTTGAGTGAACTCAAATTAAATTTACCGTGGCAAAAGTCTCTGGGACTCTTATGATTACACTGGCCCTGGGAGTTTTCTCTTCTACTCCAGTTGTGCTAATGTTAAATTCGTCCACTACAATGTAATTGTCTTTCTTCCACAATTTAGGGCTATTGTCTTTGGGTTTTTGAGAAGCTCCTTGGTTGAAAATTTTAACGAATTCTTTGACCCTTCCCTTAGCTCTGTTCCTCCCAAGCTTATCAGCTTCTACATCATTCTGGGTTGTTTCTTTTCCATCTTGTTTCTTTGCATTTTCACTTACATCAACAACAGAAAATGGGGTTTTTGTGCTTTCAACTGTGCTTTCCTTTCCTTCACCCTTTTCACTGATTCCATCTTTGTCTGCAATAGAAGAAAATGAGCGCAGCGTTTAGATATAAATTGAATAATAAATCTTTCTCTTCCCATTAGAGACAATATATTTGTACCAATGCACTTGATCTGGAACCAACTTACCTTGTTCATGATCCTCTTCAGACAACAGAGAACGTAAGGGTTTCCCTGCAGGCTTGTGAACTTTTTTTGTAAGCACAGTATTTTCTTTCTCGGCATTATCATGCAAATCTATCGTTGGGAGAGATTGAGGTTTTACTTCTCTTATAACATCGTGAGAGATGGTATTACCAGGAACTTCCTCAACAATCTTTTGAACGCCGCTCAGGCTTTCTGATTCAGGTGTGTGAAGAATTGCTTCTTCAACATTTTGGCATGGTTTTACTCTATCTTGAGTGCTTGCATCGGGAACGGAGTAATTTTCTAGTTTGTTGCATTCCATCCTAAGCGAGTTTTCAGGTGTTTCCCTCGCCCTTCTTCTACTTCCCAACCATCCATTCGAGCTTGAGCACCTCTCAATCTTTGCAGATTCTTTTAATTTTGACCTACTCCCTCCTTTAAAAGGCATCGCCAATGGCACTCCTTGGTGAGCCCATTTATAAATTGAGAAGTGAAATTGGCTACCGTCTTTTGGGACCTCCGATTCCGTTTCAATATTGCCTTCCGTGTCTCTTTTATTAGATTTAATCAAGTCCGGCAACCTCTCTCTGCTACGAGAGATCTCCTGAGACAAAGGGCTTTGTTGATAAGACGATTGAACATCATTTCCCAACTCCTCTTGGCTTTGGATTGCTTGGCTTGACAATCGAGAAAGATTCGAAGTTGAAGAATAAGAAAAGCCAATGCTACTGCTGGATGGACCATTCTTGTATTTAGATGGACTATGATGGGTGGAACCAAATACTAGCAAATCCGTCCCTCTGGTCAATTTGGCAGGTAGGCTAGGATATGAAACATAGTTCAAGTAAGACACCGGAAAACAAGCACACACCGGAAAACATGGAGATATAAACCTTATTTGAAACAGTAAAAGGAATGAAACCCAATACAGCGTATAATAGTTTTGATTCAATATCATGAATTCTCAAAACAATTATGCATGTGAACTTGGTGAAAGTAGATAGATTGATGCTTTTTGCTATATTTTTTTATTTTTTTTCCTCGGGTTTTCTAAATAACTGAAAGGATCGTCAGAATAAACTCAAAACCTTAATTGTGGAGCGATTGATGAACCGATCCCAAAGGGGTCAGCTTTGGGTGGCAGGAGTCGGGCAGGGCTTAGAATTCGCGAACCTGGAGATGAAGAAAAAGGGTCCTTATTCAGATTCCTCGGAGTAGAATTCGAAGATTCATCGCCTCGAAAAATGTCATCGAAGAAATCATTGCTCAGGTCCCGCCTTCGATTCGCATTTTCCCCCCCAAACACTGCCAACTCACCTATACGACATGGAAGTGCTCCTTCATCATCGCTCTTACGTCCATAGAAACCCGTGGCTTCGTTGAAACTGGGCCGCTTCTCTTGCATCGACAACCGCCTCGGTGGCCCGCCGAAGACATCGTGGAAATCAAAATCGGAGTCTCCGCTAGGTGTCTTGGGTGAAGAGCTGGAGTTCGTGAAAGATCCTCGACGACTGGTATACCCTAATAGAACACTTTCTCTATACGAAAATCTATCCATTTTTCTTCAATCAAAATCAACCGGCCCAGCGTTTCTCAGAAACACAAGTATTAACTCTAAGATAATTCAAACAAATACTTGGCGGGAACTTCTCTGTGCAGATGTGTTGGCCGTGAACTACGAGAGGGTATGCATTCTTGAATGTGCTGCATAAAGATTCGAGGTATTGAGCCTCGAGTTTCCAAGGCTTGTTTTCTCAGGAAAGTGACACGGAGGAAAATATTGCAGAAGACGACGGAGGAGCGGGGGTTAGTGGAATTTGAAGCCACACAAAGTGTTAGAGAAGGTCTATCTGTGGGTGCTTGTGGATAAGAAAGAAACTTCCAAACGACAAAAGCCGTTATTACTTACAGAAATACAGCTTCTTTGTCCTAGAAGCTGTACATCAAAGGGCTAGTTTGGGTCGCGGAGAATATTTTATTATTAATTATTTAATACTATTCACAGAATATTCGAAATAACTTCACTATC
Source organism: Juglans microcarpa x Juglans regia (assembly GCF_004785595.1). Classification (NCBI taxonomy): domain Eukaryota; kingdom Viridiplantae; phylum Streptophyta; class Magnoliopsida; order Fagales; family Juglandaceae; genus Juglans; species Juglans microcarpa x Juglans regia. Next base: position 12,013,417 of record NC_054608.1, read on the forward strand.
AAAATGCAACTTAAAACATTGCCAATGGCCAAATCTAAAATTTAGCTAGAATTTTAATTTTTAGTTATAGTATTAATTTTTGATTAAATAAATTTACATTAGACTAGTTATCTTAAAGTTAAAATAATAATATAATATATTTTTTATTTTTTTATTTTTTATTTTTATAAATACAATTCATATATTTCCTAGATCTTCATGCTTTGTAAAAATAATGTGTCTACTCTATCAATATTTGCAATCAATAGAAATAATATGCATGCCATGCATGTTTTACCATTCAAAGAGAGAGAGAAGTGATGAAATAATAAAATATTACTTTTCATTGTGAATAGTAACTAGCCATGTTTTGAGAGAACTTAAGATTTACTATATCTTAAGTCTTAAACTTTGGACCATTGGCTAGTCTAATGTGGAAGTTTTTCTCACATCTAGCTAAAGTTTAAACTTGTATTGATATTTGATTAGTCCATTGCCAATGCTTTAAATTATCTGTCATTCTTATATTCATCAGTTATATTACACGTTTGTTACGTGGATCTTTAATTTTTATTTATTTCCTCATGTGGTGTACGATTTCTTAGTAGATTTTTTTTGTAAGAATAATGCTAGATACATTTAAGTGTCGTTTAGATTCGAAGATGAGTTGAGATGAGTTGAGATGGGTTGTGAATAGTAGTGAAATTTGTGAGTTAAAGTTGATGAATAGTAGTAAAAAATAGTGAGATGAATTGACATGACTTCTCAATACAAACCACCCCTTAGTGTACAATTCATATCCATTTCATTTTTTTTAAAAAAATAAGATTCATTATTAAAATTTTCTTTTTATGTAAATCTTAAATTTACCTTTTTTTTTAATGATGGTGCTCTAAACTTATACACTTTAAAACTATAAATATCATTTTTTAATAATTAATATATTACAATATATCAAACATGTCATGTCAGCAAGTATGATTGGAGCTATGACATGTTGAAGTGAAGATTATCATAGTACGCATAGAAGCATTATCTAAGTTTTACATGATTTATTTTTTTATTTTACAAGTTTTTAATTTAAGTCTTCTGATTTCTCAGTTTTACTATTTTATATTATTGATTTTATTTCCCCCTCAGGATTTCCTTAACTGATCTAATTAAAATGATGAGGTGACACTCCATGGAATTCGCCTTCTACGCGAATTTTAGACACATACATACACAGAAAGAATGTGATAAGAGAGTGTCCGGGGCATTTGTTTTTTTTTTTTTTAATTGACACATGAAAATATGTAAAACATATCACACCAACAAATATAATTATAATGATAAAAGTTTTATATATTGGATTATATTTTTTTTTAATTAAGCATATAAGTGGTATTTAATCATTTGGATGCACAGAGTAGCTGAGTGCACTTTACTTTTAGGCTGCTTTGAACATAACTGAACCCATTGGTTGGGCCCACAACTGACAAACTCACTTTCATCTAAACCCATGAATTGTGAATAGTGCTGGCAACTTAAACCAAAAGGAATTGTATAGGTTCTTTGCACCAGAATTGACAACTGAAATTGGTTAGACCCCACAAGTGAGCGCAGTTCAAGTTTACACGTGTTGGCTAGGCCCCACAACTCAAACCCACAACTGACATTTGTTCCTTGCGCCAGAATGAAGTGCAAGCTTGCAGAAACTTTTTTTTTTTTTTTTCTTTTGCAAGTTTGGCGCACTCAAAGAGAGATAATAATGCTAGGTAAACAGTAGAGATTCAGGATGGGATCTAATTATTTTACAATTTTTTTATAAATATATCTGAGTCCATCTTAATATCTAAATACATATAAACTTATCTTAAGTAGACTCTACAAAATTTATTCAATCATCTCAACTTATTATTTTTAATAAAAAAATTCAACTCAGTTTAACATTTAAAAGCAACCAACACGTTTTTAACTTTATCATTTTGATTTTTGAGTTCCACAAATTTAAGTTATCAATTTTATTCCTCCACCAAAATTTCTTTAACTTATCTAATGGAAATGTTGAGGTCACACTCTATGTGATTTGCCATCTAGCGAATATCGGGTCCATTTCATTCTTTTATATATAAATACATATGAGGTGTAGACAAAGAAGAGATAAAGTTGAAAGAGGTAGCCAAGGTCCTTTGGACTAGATGCATAAGAGTCTACAAATAGAAAAACCAGATTCGAACCCCCACCATGTATAAAAAACAATCAAGTATTTTATATGTTTTATTTATTATTTATTTTATAAATGAACATCCGAACACTATATCAATACCTAAGCCATCAACGTGAGCCATTTAATGGCATTGTTGTACTTGTACACACACAAGGAGGAAAAAAACAGATTCTCATGAAAAAAAAAATCAATTATCGGTACAACTTAGGTCCTGTTTTGATATAGAAATGGTTTCATCTCATCTCATTATTACAGTTTTTCTAAATTTTCACACAAAATATAATAAACAATTCAACTTTTTTAAATCTTAAAATAATAATAATATTAAAAAATAATATTCTAACAATATTTTATTCAACTTTTAAATTTTATCTAAATCCATTTTATGTAATTTCATTATCGAAACCGGGCCTTAATATCTTTAGAATTTAAAATCCAAGGAGAAATCATGCATGATTATGAATGGTACATAATACAGCTGGAGTTGGACTCTTGAATAAGATTTCTTGGAATACAGGATACAAAGCAGTGGCTATCAACGAGCATTCAATTGAGAAAAGAATATCAGTAGTTGTTATAAAGAATTCAAATACAAAATTTACACGGAAATCTACACGGAAATCTGAAGGGAACATTTCAAAGGGTACTTCCTAGTGCTCTTGGGATGTGAAATCAAGCTGATCTTTCTGTATCCAGACAATACACCAAAAAGTGGGCTGCTGTAGCTATCCGGTTGTAAGGATAGAATTATCCTGCAACACGATTTTGACCATTCGAGAATCATCTAGGAAACCTTTTTGTGCATCTTGCTTGCTGTTAGCATAGAATTGTACAACTATTTTCATTCTCGGAAGTTTGTTTGGGTGGTAGTTCACTTGAACAATAATGTTTTGGATCTTTCTGTCTTAAAAAAAAAAGACCTTACTTTCTTATTAACATATAGGAGTTTGTAGACCAGATTCCTGGGAGAAGATTTGTAGACCAAAAGAAAATGGCGGATTGGGACTTTGAAAGCTGTATAATAGCAACAGGGCGTTAATTGCAAAACTAGGGTAGATGGTACATACAGACTGAGGATGTGAGAAATTATGGGTGAAGATTATGAAATCAAAGTATCTAAAAGATGACAAGCTCATCCATGCCAAACCAAAGAAAAATCAGTCTTGGACTTGGAAGAGTATGTTGCAGACCCTTAATTTGATTAAAAGAGGAGCTTTGCTATATGGTGAGAAATGGAAGGAGCATTGAGGTATGGAAAGATCCATGGCTTCCAAGTCTCCCTGGTTTTGAACTAGCACCAAAGGATGGTGGAGAGAATATCCTGACCGGTTAGCCCCACATGGGCTTGGGCCTTTGGTTAAAGCCTGAAGCTTGCCCCATTACCGAAAAGCCCAATCAATATCGAGAGGGCCCATCTCACTGCCAATACTGACTGGTTAACCACCCAGCAACAGTAGAAGATAAGAACGGTTATCATTTGAATTTACTATGGAATGAACCTTTATATCCAGATTTAAATTTGAATAATGGATAACCATTATCGCCAAAAGAACGAGAACGGTTCAAAAGCTTTATATAAGAGAAGAACCCAGGTACGTAAAATCTATCTAATTCTTTAGTATTAAAGAGTTACTTATCAATTACTAACTTAGGCATCAGAGGTGTTCCCTCGAACCCCCAAGCCGTTTTATTCTTTGGTTGCAGGTGGTCATGAGGTGGTGGCAGTGAAACATATCCATAATAGATGGCACCATTCAAATAGGGAAAATATGAAAGTTGCAGATCTAACTGATTATGATAATAAAATGTGGAGGGTGGATGAAGTGCAGAACATGTTTGATGAAGAATCCCATACTGCTATCCTAAGAACTCAATTTGATAGAGTCATATGGAACCCAAGTGGCAACGGAAACTTTTCAGTAAAATCAGCATACATATTCTGTGGAATGGAAACAGGTCTGGAGATTCAAGATTCAAGATGGATTTAAGCTATTTTTTTGGAGAATTGTAAGGAAAACAATACCAGTAAGAGCAAAAATGTTCCAGGTCATTGATGGGCTGAAATTGGAGCTGTTTATGTCCAACCAAGAGTTGGAGACAATTGAACACCTGTTTTTGGGATGCCAATTTGCAAGAGTTGTATGGAGAGAATCAATGCTCCTGACAATGACGGGATTTTCTGCATTCTACACCTAAATGCAAAATTAGGGATTGACAATAAAAAAGAAAAGGAGCTTTCCCTCTGTGAAGTGATCATAATGGACACAATTTGGCACTATAGAAACAAGTTGGTCCACAATGGGGATAAAACTAGATGCAGTATGCACGGCGAGAGCGGCCATGAGATCCCTAAAGGGCCACATCTTGGCATGTAAAGAGGAAGGGAAGGAAGAAGAGGTGCTATAGACTGCACTAAAAGCAGGATGATGGAAAATAAATTTTGAAGCGGTGCTACGAGCAGATCATGCCTATCAGCTCAAGAATTAAAGAAGTTATCCAAGAAGCTCCAACACAAGAATGTTTTCTCTGTAATCAAGAAGAAGAAACACCACTCCATCTATTCTTAAAATGCCCAATTGTTAGGATTTTGTGGTATCAAAGCTCGTGGCACTGAAGCTGGAAACCTTGCCAATTCAGTCCTTAACGGATTGGATAAAAATGATCATTTCTCTGACTAAAGAATTGGGATTGCAAGAGGAAGAGGCTCATCACTTTCAACTATTTGCTGTGATAATTTTGGATTTCATCTAGAAGTCAAGAAATGACATACTCCATAATCACACCTTTTTCTCTCTTGAATCAACAAAAATCCAGTTAAACAAAATATACCAGGAATACAATGAAGCATGGAAAACAAAAAAGCAAAGCCAAGTAGGCAGTTGGAAGACTTCCAAATAATTTTCAAAGCTTCTCATTTGACGCAGCAGTCAAATATTTCTTCTAAGTGGCTTCAACAGTATGCAAGGATCATAGTTGAAAAATTTTGAAAATCCAAACGGAAAAGGTTCTCACCTCCAATCCTCTAGTAGCCGAAGCAAAGGCAGCTCTCCTAGCCACGAAAATGGCCTCCCAAAGACAACAAGAAATGGCAATCTTGGAAGGAGATTCGCAGCTGGTAATAAAAGCCATAAACAATAGAGAAACCTCTACTCAATGGCACATTGACCCCATCATTGAAAATATCAAGCACATATCTGCCCCTCAAAGGCTTTGGAATTTTTTCAAAATTTATCGATCTGCAAATCGATGTGCGCACTCTGTGGCACAATGGGCAGCAACCAACCTTGTTTTTGGTTGTATACCTACTAACCTTTTATTTAGATGTTTGTTGTTTTTTGATAGTGGAAAAGATCCACCCCAAACTTTATAGTACTTTACTTATTTATAATATATGCAAGCTTGCTTAGGAAAGATTAAAAAAAAAAAAAAACAAAAAAAAAAGAGAGCAGATCATGCCAATGCTATTGCAAATGGCAGAGACCAAAGGTATTCTCCATGAAGCATGAGAAAGTTGACACTGGATCCCCTTATGAAGCAAAATTTAAAGCTACTGAAGTGGCCTGCACATTAGCTAACCATGCTGGCTTTCAAATGATCACCATTAAAGGAGATGCTATGGACATAATTACAACCATAATAGATAACCAAGAGCAGGAAGAGAAGGCTTTAAAAGATTGTATAAATTACATCAGAATTGATTTAAGGAGGAACAAGGACTGGAGGATTGCTTGGATTCCCAGATCTGGCTAATATGCAAGCTCATGAGGTTGATAAGTTTTTTTGGGTTGTTCAAAGGGTTATGGAATTCCATATTGTAAAATGGGTGAAGTAGTCCCCGTAACCTGTTTAACTTTTGATGTGTTAGTGATGTTTTCTTCAGAAAAAAATATAAAAATATAGAAATCCACAATTTTTTTAGGGGTGTAGAGTTTTACTACTTGCAAATTTGGTGAGTTAACAAACCACATATAGTGTGATCCATTATAATTAATGAAACAGTTAAAATACAATACTTTTTAGCCATTGCGAAACCCATTTCAATGTTGTGTTAAGAGCATGAAACAAAAGCTTCTGCGTGGTTTGGATAGGCAAAGCATCTCATATGTATCTTATCTGGGTTGTATGCTCCTAGAGTTTTGCCTATCTAAACATTGTATTTTTTCTCTAAGTTTTGAAAACATCCACTTCAATAAATAGTAATAAACAGTGTAAAATTGACAGTGAAACAATTCAAAACAATAAATGAACAGTACAACCTGACGTAAACAATAAGTGAACAATGCTTAATAGTATATGAACAGTGCAAAATTTCAAAGATTTGGCTACTCTATAAATACCGTGGGACCCATCCTTTTTCAAATACTAAAAAATCAAAACTATCTCATCTCATCTCACTATCCAAACATATATTTTTTTATAAACTATCTCATTTCATCTTAATTCAAAAAATTTTACTATTATTTAAAATATTTCATTTGAACTGTCTATTCAAACCGGCCTAAGTATATTTTTTGAAATTTAGATTTTGACATGCACTCACAGACTAAGAGCATTGACATTGGATTGACTATTTTACTCTTCAAATTTTGACTAATATGTAACCTTTTCACTTTTAGCTAATAATTCAAAACTTAAAGTATACATTGGATTAGTCATTACACTCTCTATAATAATAAAATATTATTATTTTATATTTTTATAATTAATTTTTATTTTTTAATTAATTCTATTTTCATAACCTCCTATAATTTCCAACAATTATATTCATTTTCATTTTCACAATCCAATAAATAAAATTTCATCACACGATATCAATATTATCAAAACAATTCCATTGATCTTCAATGCAACCAAGCCAATTCTCACAAACATCATCACTCAATGTAAAGAATATACAAGGCTTTGAAGGAGATAAATGTTATAGAAACACTACAACAAACTCAAAGAGCTTTCAGTAATTCCTCCATTGAGGCCAATTTCTAGCATGAGCATCCAGTCCACTAACCAAAAACTCAAAATAGCAAGTGGATCTCTTTTCCATATTGGAGTGATGGTAAGTTTGCACATGCAGATAGAGCAGTTGATATGCTCACACAATCGAACTTGGTTCCTTCCCCAATTTCAGAGCAGCCAAAGCAGCACAAGCAGGCAGAACACTTGCCAGGGTAACAGAATTTGGTCTCATCTTTTCTTTTAGTAACCATCTAAAAATTTCCAAAGCATCACTATTAATTCCATTAAGCACAAAACCTGAAATCATAGCTGTGCACACGATGACATCAACTGTGTTGCTTTGGTCAAAAACCTTGCGTGCCATCCCTACATCCCTGCACTTAAAAGTATATATCTATAAGTGCACTCTTCACAAATAGATCCAAAGGCACACCGTGTCTTACTATGTAACCATGAATTTCCTTACCGTGTTTGAAACTTGCGATTTCAGTAACTGATGGAAGGAAGCTTGCAAAGGTGATCGAGTCTAGTTTGACACTAACAGAAATCATCTCACGAAACAAATTTGAAGCCTCACACATAAACCCATTTTGTACAAATCTAGAAATCATTCCATTCCACATTGCTTCTGAGGCACAAACTGATATCATACAAGCAAAAGTCATGGAATTGGGCTTAATTTCACTATTTCTCATTTCCAAAAACATTTTTAGAGCACTACTAGTATCTCCAGTTTTTACATAACCATTAAGCATGACATTACATAGAACACCATCTTTATGTGAAATTTTATCAAACAAACATCGCGCATCATTAATACAATCATTCTCCACATACATTTTGATCAAATAACTGTAGATAATATTTAAGATGAAAAGTGTTTGGCTAATTCAATGTGGGCCAACTATTGATCAAGTTAGCTAAATTTAGAGATGAAATGTTATTTGAAGAAGCCAATGTGGATGCTAGGGCTGCAACCCGACCAACCCGGTTCGTGTTTGGGGCCGACTCGACCCGGCCAAGAACAAAATAAACCGACATGGCCCGACCCGACCCGCAATTGGAAGCCAGTCTCTCATTTTTTACCACAAACCCATCAGAAGAAGAAGAAGAAGAAGAAGCTTTAGAGGGAGCGTGATCCTTGGAGGAGCTCGGCCACTCGATTCTGCATCTTGAAAGTATCAAGTTTGAAGCCTATGGCGATTTGGCCTTTGGCCCAGGCGTCCTTCACGAAAATCTCGAAATAGTAGTTTCTGGTTCTTCTTTAATGGCAAGCATCGTGAATGAGAGCGTATATATGAATAGCGACCGTGACAACGATAGAGAGGGAGGCCAGGAGGATTTAAGTAGAGAGGGTGGATACGTTGATGGGATGGAAAATCAGGATTGGGACTGGGAGTTTTTAATTAAGTTGTTTGGTTTTCACAAGGGTAATGAGAATAACTGGCAATATTTGGGTGAGAGTGTGGGGACTTTTAATTGAAAATGACATGATTGACTACACATACTGACGTTACATTTATTAGCTACAGTTTTTTTTTTTTAAAGCTACCTTGATTGACTATACAATACACATGCTGATATTGATGGGCAATATCGGTTTCAGCGGATTCGACCCGCAACTTTCTTCACCTGATTTTTTTAGTCAGATCAAATCGGGTCGGGTCGTATGGGCGGACGGATGGGGCACTTACATTTTTTGCACAGCCCTAATGGATGCTCTAAAGATCTGAATTCCCACGAGTATAAAAATTAAAAAGGGTTCTGCAACTAATAATGTCAACATCCCTGAGAAGAACACTGTAACCCAATTGTAAAAACTCTCTCAAAATTCGAAATTTCAGTCCCGAGACAGCATATGCTTACCTCCTTGTCTTTGCAACAGAATCAATTTCCTTTGCATGCTTACAGGAAATCTTGAAAACTCTTAACTATAAAATATTGATAAGTCCAATCATGGCCAGCCTTAATGGTTAGTATATCATGATGTGCAGACGACGTCATTGGCTTTGAGAAAAAAAATTAAACATATTCTTCAATATATATATAATATATATTTCAACGCCCTCTGAAGTTACTCTCCCTCACTGTTCACCATGAATTTTGTTCTCTTTCTTGCGGTGATTTTCCTGCTCTTCCTTTTAAAGTTTGTGTACTCGTTCGTATGGGTCCCACGGAGAATCGAGAACCACTTCCGAAAGCAAGGAGTTCGGGGTCCCGGCTACCGTTTGATCACCGGTAACTCAGCCGAAATCCGGCGAATCTACGCCGATGCTCAATCGAAGCCAATGATCACCTTCGACCACGACATCCTCCACCGCGCTGCTCCTTTCTACTACAGGTGGTCGGGGATGTACGGGAAGACCTTCCTGTACTGGTTTGGGTCGAATCCAAGGCTGGCAATATCCGACCCGGACATGATCAAAGAAGTCCTTATGAACACGACCGGGTCATTCGGAAAGATCCGGCACAATCCCTTGGCTAATGTTCTCTTCGGTCAGGGACTTGTTGGGCTTTCGGGCGAGAAATGGGCCATCCATAGACGGATCACAAACCAAGCCTTTAATATGGAGCGAGTTAAGGTGACCCACGTTCTCTATTTGTATACGGCATGTCGTTTTTACTTTTAGAAAACAATTAATTTACCATTCTTTTATAATTAATTTACAAGTCTAGAGTAGTTTGTAGAAAAGAAATGTGTAATCCATAAAAGATATCATAGAATTAAATTCGATTTAACGGGATAAGTTAGATTGTAAAATTTATTTTACTGTAAAGTAAATTTGAAGTATCAAATCAAATCATGTCAATTTGCTAGTTTATTTTTGTGAGAAATCTATTAAACACTTTTTTTTTTTTTTTATTAGAATTGAAGTGGCATGAATTAATAATAGTTGTAAAAGAACTGCTAAGTTCCGTTTAGATAGTGAGATAAGATGAGATGATTTTAGATGAAAGTTAAAAATTGAATAAAATATTCTTAGAATATTATTTTTTAATATTATTATTGTTTTGAGATTTAAAAAAATTGAATTATTTATTAGATTTTATGTGGAAATTTAGAAAATTGTAATGATGAGACGAAATAAAAACGTTTCTGTATCCAAACGGGGAAAGTATATTGTTATCCCACTGTTTTACAAGGCATGTCGCTTGGACATGTTACCAAACTTTCCTCGTGGGAGAGCTTTTGGGTAATATCTGGACATATTATTATGGTTTAAAGTGGGAAAGATCTTAATATTTACACCTTTCTGAAATGAATTTTGCAGTGCTGGGTACCAGAAATCGTGGCTAGTATTATAAAGATGATCGATAAGTGGGAAGAAAATAGAGGAGGGAGAGACGAGGTTGAAATGGATGTTCATAAAGAGCTTCATGAACTCTCAGCAGAGATAATATCAAGAACAGCTTTCGGAAGCAGTTTTGAAGAAGGGAGGCGCATTTTCAATTTACAAGAGCAGCAAATGCATCTTTTCTCCAAGGCTGTCAGAAGTGTATATATTCCCGGATTCAGGTGACCTCTATGTTCCAACTTCTAAAGTTCAATTCAACTCCAAATTTATACCTTTGGTGTATTTAGATTGTCTTGGACTCTAAATGCATAACTTGCCCACTTAAATAAATACAAGACAGAATCCTGAGACTTCAGAAGAAATATGAAAAACTTATATGAGACTATGAAACCCATGATTAAAGATGCTTAGTTTTGCTTGCTGTCAATAATTGGTATCTTTTCTAGTGACAGTCTATTTGTCAGTTTCATTGATTCACTCATTGCTCATATCATTGTGGTAAGAACAATATAAAGGGAATTTCAATATTTCATAGTAGCATTAATTGGGTTACTTCTGTGAACCATTTTTGCATTGATCTGAAAAAGGGTTAAGCAAATGAGTTTTTGTAGAGGCTTTAGTCTTTTTTATACAGATTCAATGATGAGTTTCAATTGATTCTTTGGCTTCTTGTAAACGCAACGCATAGGTGGTTGCCTACTAAGATGAACAAAGAAAGGTGGAGACTAGAGAAGGAAACTCGAGACTCTATAAGGATGCTGATTGAGACCAATGGGAAAGCAAGGGAAGATTCAAGAAATCTCCTTGGTCTATTAATGTCTTCTTATAAGAATCAGGATGGCGAAGAGGAAATACTGGGAGTGGAGGAGATCATAGATGAATGCAAGACCTTCTACTTTGCAGGAAAAGAAACAACTGCTAACCTTCTAACTTGGGCACTTCTTCTTTTAGCCCTGCATCAGGATTGGCAAACCAGGGCACGGGAAGAAGTGAATTGCATCTTCCATGAAAACCAGCTTCTAGTTGCAGAGAAATTAAACGACCTCAAGATCGTAAGTTCACATTCTTCTTAACCAGTCAAATTTTAAAACATTTTTCAGAAGACTTGCTATCTATTTATGGAATTAAATTAGATTTGTGTCAGAATCAGGGAAAATCAAAGGGGATAGTGAGTTTTTTTCTTTTTAAAAAGTATTTGAAGTGAAATGATGTGTGAATTATTAATAACAAATGTAATCACAGTGCCATTTTTCTTTTGGTTGAGCCTTGCACATTGGTTCTGGTTCACACAGAATTTCAGCCTCAAATAGGATAGATAAAGAAAGGGGAGTACAGAAAAAGTAAGTAATGTCAATAATAGCATGCATGACTAGTTACCCAATATAATAATTGACTATTTTTTTTTTAAAACAAAATTGACAATCTAATTTCAGATATCATTTCATGAAGTATCTCTTACCCATTCATATACATATCACTGCTTGCCATTTTCCTAACAGATAAGCATGATAATCAATGAAACATTTCGACTCTACCCTCCGGCTGTGATGTTGATGAGACAGGCGTGTAAGAAGGTTAAGCTCGGGGACATCGACGTTCCTGCTGACACACAGCTCTATTGTGCCTTGACTGCTGTCCATCATGACATGGAGATCTGGGGTGAAGATGCTAATAAGTTCAACCCATATAGATTTATGGAGCCTCGAAAGCATTTAGCTTGTTTTGTCCCGTTTGGGTTGGGTCCCAGAATCTGCGTTGGTCAAAATTTAGCCATAGTTGAGGTGAAAATTGTCCTAGCCATGATTATTCGACATTTCTCCTTTGTGTTATCTCCAACCTATGTTCATACCCCAATGTTGTTTGTAAGCTTGCAGCCTCAATATGGTGCGCAAATAAGGTTTAGGAGGCTTTCTACTTGAACATTAGTAAGTTGTAACCCTTGTTTATTTTAGTTTGTCTCTTGAGTTTTTTGAACAAGCTTGTAGAAATATTTTATTCTACCATCCTATCAGCAGAAGAAGCCATATAGCAAGCGAGATTTACATATGATTTGGTGGTCAATTCAGTATATAAATTGTAACATTTTGTTGTGTTTTTTTTTTCTTTTTTGGGAATAACTGCTTCTTCATTTCATTCATCAATAACATTATTCATTACAATGCTTGTCAAACTGTATGTATCTCTCAATAACATTAGGTCCCTCTTCTAACCATAGCACCCCATCTTCACATTGTAATGCTAATTTGGCAACTTGATGGGCTAGATTATTGCTCTCTCTAGGCGTGTACTGCAATTTCCAGCTTCCTCTTTCTCTGAAAACAGTTTTGATGTCCTCAATAATTTGTCCATATCATGAGTTGTTTGTTTCCTGCCTCTGAATATCCTTTATTACGGCCAAAGCATCACCCTGAAATAATACATTTGTTAACCCAATTTCCACACACTGTCATTGCCCTCCAAAGGGCATTTAATTCTGCAATGACTGGATTACTAACATATTCCTGAGGCATACATAATGTAGCAATCAGATCCCCTTCCCCATTTCTGATGACTACTCCTCCACCCATCTTAGTTTTCTCACTGTCTAAAGCAGCATCCCAGTTTGCTTTCAAGAATCCGCTGCCTGGTTTATTCCACTTTGCTAATCTATTCACTGGCCTTGTCTCCTCATTTGTTTCCTTCAATGACACTTGAGCCTGCTGAAACTTTTCTAATTCAACCTTAGCCATGTTAAAAACAGCTCCAGGACTGTCTAACTTCCCCTCAAAGAGAAGCTTATTCCTCCTTAACCATATTCTCCTTAGAACACAAGTTGTCTCCTCCAACACAGTTTTCTGTAAGTTCCCCATCCTCTCCCACAAGCTGATGAAGTTTTCCTTTGCACAGCTCCATTTTTGTAGTGCACTGAGTGACTCAGCCCAAACATCAGAAGCTGCCCCACAACTCCACAAGACATGACATGTCGTTTCCTCCACCTGTTCACAGATTGGTCATAGAGCATTTTCAGTAACTTTCTTCTTATAAAGATTGCTTTTAGTAGGAATAACCTCGTTAACAGCTTTCCAAATAAAAACCTTCACTGCATTAGGTACATTCAACTTCCATATCATGTCTCACCCCACTCTAGAGCTTTTAGAGTATGATTGATCTCCCCCACCACTCTCGATCTCTGTACTGTTAGATAATATGCACTTTTTACAGTAAAGGTTCCAGTTTTGCTCAGTCCCCAAAACAGTTTGTCCCCAGATCCTAGTTTACTCAAAGGTAAGCTGCATATAATTTTTGCTTCATCCTCATTTACCACCTCCTTTATTAGACCTGTATTCCAGCAAGCTTTTTGCTGGTCAATAAGCTCACTACTCTTGCATCCTGATGGAGCACCCTAACTGGAAATTGAACTTTGTAGGTACATGGTGTGGGTAGCCAGTTGTCCTCCCATATCTTTATCTTAGCTCCATCCCCAGCTCTCCACTTCATCCCTTCTAGAATAAGGTATCTCGACCCCCATATACTCCTGGACAGACCCCAAGCTTAGCATTCAAGATGTCACCATTTTTATAATATTTTTCCTTCAATATCCTAACTGTGAAAGAGTTAGTATTTTTTAGTAATTTCCAAAACTGCTTTGACAGCATTGCTTGATTAAAGTTCTCAATGTCCCTAAATCCTAGTCCCCCTTCATTCTTCGCCACCCTTACCTTACTCTATTGCTTCCATTGGATTTTCCTATCTTGGTTGCCATTGCCTCACCAAAATCTGGCCATTAAGGCTGAAATTGTTTTACACAACCGCTTTGGGAGCTTAAAAACCCTCATTGCATATGTAGGAATTGATTGAAGTACTGTCTTGATAAGTATCTATTTCCCAGCTTGTGACAGAAATAGGTTCTTCCAACTGTGAGTTCAATTCCATACCCTCTCCTTAATTCCTCTAAATGAATTATATTTTGAGCTACCTATAACTGATGGTAAACCTAGATATTTCTCAAAATTCCCACTGATTCTGGCATCAGAGACCCTTGCAATATTGTCTCTAACTCCAGCCCCAGTATTAGTACTGAAACATATTAATGTCTTCATCATGTTTAACTTTTGTCCGGAGGCCAGTTCATATCTGTCCAACAGTTTCCTCAAATATTCCCATTCTTTCTCACGTCATTTGCAGAAAAGAATGCAATCATATGCAAAAATCAAATGATTGATTCTAGTGCCACCCCTCGAAATAGAAACCCTGTGATACTACCTTGCCTATCATCTTTATTAATGTAACACCCCATTTCCATAGGTTAGGAGTGTTAGGTATTTTTCATAAAATATAGTCCGGTAAGAGATATCATATTTAATAAAATAAATTTAACATTTATTTCATAAGAGAATTATTTAATAAAAAATCATGTCTCCAAATGATATTAAATGAAATAAATTGAATAAAATTCATGTCTTAGAAACAATTTATTCTAAGAAGTTTGGGATTTAATTGATTGTTCCATCTAGTCCTGGCCTGCCTACTCATCATCCTTACCTGTGTGGTTAAAAACATGAAATAAAACTAAAATGAGTCGAAAACTCAATAAGAAACTCATCACAATATAAACATAATAAATGTAAGGTTTTCATAAAATTTTTAATGTTGAGAGCTTAAAATCATGATTTGCTTATATTGATGCTTATGCTATGCATGACTGATTTATCTGAATTGACTGACTGATCTGGTTTATCTGACTGACCAATACACTTAATCCTGTGTGCGAGGTTGTGCGCGGGCCCCACGTCCTGCTGTTGCAAGGGGAGACCCTTTTAAACACATTTTGTCATGCATTTGAATGATCATTTGATTAAACTCATTTGATCTTATCTTACACTTGAATTTAAGATAACTTATGTGTCTTATACGACGTGAGATACATGACATACATACTAATAAAAATAACTATAAAGTGCTGAATCTGAATATGATGCAGAATGACATGATCGTGTGCTATGTTGGATGACATGTTTGCATAATCGCGACGTGCAAGATATATAAACACTAGCTTTCAAGAATTGGTTTTAATAATAATCTATTTGACTAACTAACATGCTACTCCTAATTTATGATCAAGTTACTTATCTCGCTGCATTGCTTCTTGAATTTCACTTCGTAGCTCGTTACCTTTATGAAGTATTAAACATCACTAAATCTACTTAAGAAAACGTGTCCTAAAACAAGTAATGAGCCATAAGGCCGCACTAGACGTTAATAAACGGAAATTGGCTTGTCCCACATAAAAGAGCGCAAAAGACTCCATCTTATGCATGTATAAAATGTGTGTATTTGTTACCTTTTGTGAGTTTTCTCTAGGTTGGCACATGCCCACAAATAGGCAATGACTTCAAATTATATGCTTCACATCCTTTGAATTTTTCAGTGTTTTTAGGGTTTGAGAAAATTATTAAGAGTAGTGCTATATGTATTTATAATTTTACATATTAAATTTATTTTTTCAGTGTTTTATTTTAAATTTTAAATTTCATAATTGTTAGCATATCAATAACTAATACATGAAAAAATAAGTTTTTTTATAAATTTTTCTTAAGTACAATTAGCACTTTTCAATTATTAATATTTTCTTACAAAAATTTTATGTCCGGTCATTTTTGCATACTCTTTGTGCACTCCATTGATATGATTGACTACATCACTTTTTTTAAATATAAAATAACTGTTTTGGCCAATCACATCAATGGGGTGCACAAGGAATACGCAAAATTGATTGTATGTATCAAAACTCATTTTCTTATATTTAATCCAATACTAGAGCATCCTCATTGGATTATGCAAATGCAAATCCAATGAGGACTTTGGCTAATAGACCTCAAAAATAGTTTGCATTGGATTATACAACTTCAAAATGATATGACTTTTAGCTATAGTAATTTGAGATTGGTGGTTATATTTGTTGGTAACTGTAGTTAGACCAAATTGATTAAAAAACATTTTCTCTTTTTTATTTGCTTTCCTTCTGCACCATTTATTTCATTTCAAAGTTTTTTTTTTTGCCTATTATTGTTGGGTTCAATCTTTCAATTTGCTTTGTTTTAGTGCTCCTAGGGTTGGGATTGTATTTCCATATAGCTTTTAATTTAGAAAAAGAATTAATAGAAAAAAATTGAAAAAAAATATTATTAAATTTATAATATTTTATTATTATTTTGACTAATAGATGAATAATCTAATATGTGAATAAATTTTGAGTGGATTAACCAAATGTAAAATCATGTCATATTATGCAAATTTTACATTTACATTTGCATTTACATAATTTAATGCTAATGCTCTTACTACTTAGCTCAACGGTTAAATCTAGTTTGAATCTAAATTCAAATAACTTGAACGTTGTTCTGTCGAGTCTAAATAACCTAAACTCACTCGAAATTGCCTTATCGCCTAAATTAAATTACTAACAATTTTTGTCCAGGATAAAAACAACTGTTCTTAAAAAATATCTTTCCAATTTCAAAATTAGTTAATTTCAGAGGTCATATTTGAAATAAAAAGTTAGGCGAGGGACCTATATTTAAATTTTAAAGAAGATAAAAAGGATATTCGCCACTAGCGAGCACAGTTATACCATTTTCTGGTGCTCCCACGAAATTGGATGAAAAAGTGAGAGCAGGTGACCATTCCCCAACCTGGATGTGTTACCTTGAGCCATAGTGACCAAACTACCCTTACCAACGGGCAAAACAACCTAATGTTCACACTCCGTTCAGTGTCCAGAATAGTCAAAACGCATTACAGTCGGATGTCACTTTCCTTTCCGCCTGGGGCTTTTTTTTTTTTTGTAGGGTTTCATTTGCATATGCGTTAGCCGCCACAGAAACCTCTGGATTCTTTTTCTCTGACATTTCAGGCGATCGCGAAATCGGAAAGAGGGAGAGAGAGGGATGGAAGGTTTCAAGAAATCTATTGTTTTCCTCACCTCCACTTTTGATCCCTTCCTGGAATTCATATAATACAGGAGGTTGAATTCTGAGGTTTACACCGTTTCAGCTCTGCGTTCGAGGTACGGGCGTTTAGGGTTCCGAATTGAATATTGCCCCGATTGTTCAGGAACGGTGAGATCTCGTTACCTATTAATTTATCGGGTTTCCTAATTTTTTGTTCTTGTTAACATCGTTTTTAATTTGTTTTCCTGGGATTATTGTAAGGAGTTGTATATATGTGCTCCTTTATTGGATTTGTGCGCTGGATTTCAACGATACTATCTTGGTTTTCTGAGATACGATCATATTTCATGCAGATAAATCACTTGAATAGGAAGTAGGAACATTTTATTCCACCCGAGGTTTATATCCTTATAAGGAATGATTATCTATTCTAACTGTAACGTCTATATTATTGTGATATCTATGCGTATTTAGTTTCGTTTCCTTATCCAGGGTGGTTTCCCTTTCCAGGTTTCTGAATCACTGTTGACTTATTGAGGAAAGGAGGTATATTATTATCAAGAACTTTATAAACGTAGATGTATTGGGAGTTATGAGATTTTCTCTTGCATATAGAGGTACAAATAGTGCTCTCTGCAATAGACGGGTTAGAGTGCAAGTCTTTTGTTTAAGAGGGTAAAATGCCATCTGCTTATTTCTCAAGACTGAGAGCTGCAATCGGGAGGTCAATTGTAGGGCAAGAAAGTGGGCTCCCGGATGCGGTTGATGTGGTAATTGGGCAAGGGAAGTCATTGTTTGGCAGTTCTGGCTTGTTCCATTCTTTATCATCATCAACTCCAGATCTGCACGTGTTATTAAGACCTGGAAGTGTATTTGCTGCAAGACCGGAGTTAGTTAGCCGAAAAAGGAATATCTCTGTCGTTGGAGCACTTTCCCGTACACTATCCATTCCATCAGTTTCTGGTCCTTCCTTTCAGATCTGTGCCTATCATATTGATTGCGTGCTTAGTGAACCTACAATCAGTAGCAGATTGCAGAACAAGTCCATGGCTGCGTGTGGTTCCAGAGCTGTATTTAGTGATTGTTCCTTGGATAATTTAACTTCAAGGCACAAGCACCTTTCATTATCAACAAATAGTACCAGTATCTTTTATAGCAACAGAAGTTTTGAGAGTTGCAGCAAAGCTAGCATGAGTTTAAAAAATTGTGACAAACCCAACAGTAATGCAATTTATGGATATTTCATGTATAACGCTGCAAAGAGGTTGTGCAATATTCACCCGTACATAGAATCAGGACCAAGAGACTTTCATAGCACATCAACCACATGTTTCTCTGCTGGGACTGCCCCTGATGTATCCTTTGATAATTCTACTCGTGAGGAGCAGCTTGGAAATTCTACAGACTCATCTGAACAGTATGTTGTCTGACACAGTTTCAGCTATTCTCTTATTTAGTTATGTGCAAAACCTTTATTCTATACTTTATTGATGATATTATTTTCTGGATGTTTGAAGTATTTGTCATCTGAAATGTATGTACAGACATGTAGAGACTGAACCTAATGTTGCCTGCATACATTATGGTCACAATATTATCCTCTGGGTTGTTTTCTCCCCACACCCTTACTGTGTTTTGTTTAGTGCTAGTTTGGAATGAAGTTATTGTGGAGGCTAGGTTTTGCCCTTATATTACAGCTCATCACATTTCTATTAGTTTCACCATTTTCATTGCTCGGATGTGAGCCCTAGATTCCCTGTACTGTTGACGTACAAATTACTGTTTCAGTGTCATCATTCTAGTTGTAATATTAAGCGTTATTTTTTCCCATAGGTATCAGGTATAACTCAAAGGGTCCATTTCATTCTTTCCCCTCCATCTGCACCCAAAAAGGTAGTTTTTAGTGTTATCCAAAAGTCACTATCTTTTGTGTGAAGGCCCGGTTCACAAGCTACTTTTGAATGGCTTAACAGAATAACTTTTATTATTTCACATATTACTGCTTCTTTTGCTACTACTTTTTATTAGTTGTTTTATTTTTTATACTGAAATTTACTAAAGGGTGCCCCACTGTTGTTTTGTTACTCATATAAAAACTAGTAAGCTTATGCTTTTACCCATTTAAAAGATTTTTATTTGAACCTTACTTCTGTAACTATTTTTTTTTATATTAGTATTTCTGTAATTACGAGTCTTTAACTGATACAAAAATAGTGTAATACTGCTTGTGGTACTGCACAGTGTGAAGTAGTAAGTTTGTGGCCATCCCTGCTAGTATAGGAGCTTTTTAGCTAGCTTAGAACTTCTTAAGATATTGTGGCTTTTTTTTTTGCTGCTATAGTGTTAGAACAGTTTGAATATATTCCTGAATCCAGTGTGCGAAAAACATGTGCAAGCTTGTGGTGAAAATATCATGTTATGATTTTATTAATATAACATAGTTAGGCAATGAAATGAAGTATTAGAATTTTCATTCTATGTTGCTTGGTTTTGACTGCAGGAAAAATTCGGCAAGCAAAGCACTGAAACTACTTTCAGGATCATGCTGTCTGCCTCATCCTGATAAAGAAGAAACTGGTGGGGAGGATGCACACTTTATTTTTGATGAACAAGCCATAGGAGTGGCAGATGGTGTTGGTGGCTGGGCAGATCTTGGTGTTGATGCTGGAGAGTATTCGCGGGAGCTCATGTCTAATTCAGTATCTGCTATTAAAGAGGAGCCCAAGGGTTCAATTGATCCCGCTAGGGTCTTGGAAAAAGCTCACTCAAGTACAAAAGCCAAAGGTTCCTCAACTGCGTGCATCATAGCACTCACAGAAGTGGTATGCTTCTTCCATTTTGGAAATACCTTTATGCCTGCCTCTAGTTTCAGGCCATTTACCTTAAAAAAAGTATTATTGACTTCATTATTTTAAGAAATTTTGCAATTGTAGCCTTGCTTGTTCCAGATATTGGAAGTGCCATTCTTTAGTCTGCAGATCAGTTTATATTCCCTCAGATGAAGTGTCTTTTATCCCTTTTGAATTTTGTAGCTGATTCATTTCTCAATGCATGACCATGATTATCATAATTCACGGAATAATTACAAGATTTTTTCAGGATTATCTTAGTTCATGAAAAAATTGCAAGGTTTGTTCTGATT
Organism: Juglans microcarpa x Juglans regia; assembly: GCF_004785595.1. NCBI lineage: Eukaryota > Viridiplantae > Streptophyta > Magnoliopsida > Fagales > Juglandaceae > Juglans > Juglans microcarpa x Juglans regia. The sequence continues at coordinate 12,033,925 of NC_054608.1, forward strand.
GTTGTTTCTAAATAGAAAAAAAAAAGAAAGACGGAGTGACAATAGATTTTACTTCACAGCATGTGCACTCTTGAGTGCTGGCATTGGTAGAATTGACTTAAGGTAGCTCAGTGGAATTGGTTCAAGTTTCTGTATTTTGATATCTCTGGAGAGGCAGCTTCACTCTGAAAGTGAGATAAATGGGTTTACTAACCTGCTTACTATTTGTTGTACACTGCACTAGACTGAAGCTAAATTATGATTTCTGTGTATGGAGACTTGTGGACTCTAGACTCATCCTTGTTTCAATGGGATTTCTAGTAACAAATTATGTTAAAGGCCAAAACATACATGCCCCTAGACTGAACTTGACTCGTGAAATAATTTATTTTTTAACTATGGTGGCTAACTACATTCAGCAGCAATCGGTTGCAAAATGATCCAAACCTTTCAACTTATAGCCTTAAAAGAAGTTACTTCTAATCCTAGTTTAATTTAAACTGAAGAAGGTTTGAGTAATTACATCATCTCCCTTGATTAATAAGAGGAACTGGTCTTATCTCATGGTACTCGGGGATGCAAATGAATTATCTAGTTCTGGCAAGGCATGTTACTGCTGGACTCTATATGTTGTAATCTCTGTTCTCTTAACGTCTTTGTAACAAGATTTCGGGAGTATTCTGTTTTCACGACTGGCAGGCAATATAAATTAATTGCTCGGTTTGTCATTCCAGGGCATTCATGCAATTAATTTAGGGGACAGTGGCTTTATGGTGATCCGAGATGGGTCTACTATCTTTCGATCTCCTGTGCAGCAGCATGATTTTAATTTCACCTATCAACTGGAAAGTGGGATTAATGGTGATTTACCTAGCTCTGGTCAGGTTTGTGCCTCTCTCAATCATTCTTCTCTTTTTGTAAATTCCTTTTGTGGCGGGACCTAATTGATTTCTGAAACTGAACATACTGTTCCCACAATCTATTTTCTAGGAATGGATGGTCCTCCATATATTTTCTGGGAGGTCTAAACCTTTCCCTTGAGAATTTGTTACATTATCACTTAAGTGATGCGTTATTGCTTGGGATTCATATCTTACTTTATGTTATTATTCCATAATTTTCCTGAATAAGTTGAATATCTTTATTACTATTGTTTAGATATGATCCTGGCCGATGCACTTTATTACTTTTAATTTGTTTATCTTCTCCTTTTTAATCCCCATCTAATTATCTCGGAATTATTTTATTAATGAGTTGCAGAAGTAACTCATGGTTGTAGGCATTTAAAATACTATCTGTTCACTTATATATTAAACTCTGTTCAATTAGTAGACTTGGTTCTAGAGCTCTATTACAAAAAAAGAGGTGATAAACAAAGAATAAATTTGAATTCATCAATTTGTTTGTGTATCAGCAATAACAAAAGGTGAAACCCCAGTACATAAAAATGAATTCATCAATTTGTAATTATAGTAATGCGATTATGAAATATGTTAATGAGATAAGTGTTAATGAGATAAGTGGGCTATGTGATTCAGGTTTTTACATTTCCTGTTGCTCCGGGGGATGCTATAGTTGCAGGCACAGATGGGCTATTTGATAACTTGTACAACAATGAGATTACTGCAGTGGTGGTTCATGCCGTGAGAGCTGGCTTTGGGCCTCAGGTGACAGCTCAGAAGATAGCGGCATTGGCACGTCAACGAGCACAGGATAAAAACCGGCAGACACCTTTTTCCACTGCTGCTCAGGATGCTGGATTTCGCTATTATGGTGGTAAGCTTGATGATATCACTGTTGTTGTTTCGTATATCACGAATTCTAGCAATGTATGAGATTCTCTCTCTCTCTCTCTCTCTCTCTCTCTCTTGTATATACCCTATTTCATTTTAATTGATCTTCAAGTCAGGGTTTTTGTAGAATCAAACTCTTGGTTATACAGGTGTATGCCCTCACCATTAATGTGAAAACAAAATGGTATTTCTTGGTTTGAATTGAAAGCTTCCCTGCATACTCTTGCGATCACCTCTTCCCTGACTATGCTTTTGCTTGATTTATGTAAAGAGAGAAAAATTCCACTTGTAGGGTTCCCCCACAGCACACCGCACACTGAATGAGTAGCAGCGTGGCAGGGACCCAGACCGGGTTTCTTTTTTGATAACGAAATACATTTATTTTTGATAATGATTTATTTTTTGATAAGGAGGAAAATAAATCGTTTGCAGAAAAGGGTGATTATGAGGATTCGGAAGATGATAAACCATTGAGGGCCAGACTCAAGGGGAACTCCAACTATAACCACATAGGGCTCTTAGCAAACCTGTTTTTACAACATCATCGCCATCTGTGTCAAAGATTACTGTCAAAACACGTTCTGAAGATTTGGATGATAGAAGTTCCATTGTCTTCAAAGTTCCCATTGAAATCCAATGTAGGTACTTCCAGTAGTAAACCATATGATTCCGGTGATAAAATACCTTGAGGGATAAACAACAGAAATCTCCCTTGCCAACGGGTAAGAGTCCTCTAGATAAGACCAATTCCTCAGAACAATCTTCAGTTAAAAGGACGAAGCTCTCAAATACACAAACACCTAAAAAGATTAAGCAAGCGTCAGTCAAAGCAGAACAAAAGACCGATGGTGATGACCATATTCCAATTGCCCAAAGAATAAAGTCATCCACATCACTTAATAAATCTTCTTCCGCTGAACAAAGTTCAACATCATTCAAGAAAACAATTCGAAATGCATTTGGGGCTTTTGAAACAAGCGTGTTTAGGTTAGAAAAAGATTAAAAAAAAAAAAAAAGTAACAAGTTGCAGGTGTGCTGTGTAAGACCTCTGCATAGAAGAACTCAAAGAGAAAAGCTGTCCCTCGTGTTGATTTTGTTTTACCCAAGCACACTTGCTAACTTCATATACTTTAAGTGAGCGTTCATTTAAAGAAGAGTAGCATTGCTCGAATGACCACCGCGCAAGCTTTGGTTTGATGCTTGGATTGTTTATAACATCCGTAACAAAAGTTCTCGACGCTCCATATTTCTTGCCTGTGGCATGTTTAACCCTTCTAAATGAGGACTGTCCTTGATTTAAAAAAGGTTTTCTTAGATTGAAGTTGGATTCTTTATTAATTAAAGGTTACAACTTACAAATGCTGGAGTAGTAATCCTACTAAATAAAAGCTTATATGAGCACTATACTATGTTGAGGTTGCAAGCTTACAAATAAAATTGGGGCATGAACACTATACTACTAAATCAGATTTGTAGCAAACTATTCATGCATGCATGCGATTATTGAGATTAGTTATTTTATGTCTCCTCATTCTTTGTTTTATCTTGTTTGAGGCCGAAATTTTCAGGACACGAAGTCCAAAATCATTGTGCAAAGACTCAACTGAAAGGAAAATGACAATTTGATTACACTTTGTTCAGAATCTTATGGACAATTGATGCAATCCACTTCCTCCCTTGCCCTGGCTTGCAAATCCTGATGTTGGGCTAAAAGAAGAAATGCCCAAGTTAGAAGATTAGCAGTTGGCTCTTTTCTCTCAATTGAGAAGGGCAACTAGGGCTTCTTGTTGGCGCAAGCCGCCGGCCTCATGTCTTCAACGGCAGGACAAGGGGCTGATGTAGGGCAGAGTGGTCGGTTGGAGCAGGGGAAGACGACACATCCTTTGCGTATTGAAGGAGTGGCATCGGCAGCCAGTTATGCGGATGTAGTGTTTTCGAAATCGCAATTCCTCCCAGAGGTTGGTATTCCTGTGCATGAACCTCAGTTTTAGGAAGGAGAGATGTTTTTCCTTTTTTTAAAGGTGGAGATTAATCAATCTGCAGAACCTTTTTGGTATTTAGTGGTTCTTAAGTTCTTACAGCATCGGCCTTCTTTAGATTCTATACGTGGTTTCATAAAAAGTCGATGGGGCTTGAAATCAATGCTAGTGATTAGACAGTTACAAAATTCGCGTAATGTTCTGGTACGAATGTGAAAAGAGGAAAATTTCATTAGTGTTATGGCGCGAGGAAACTCAGTGTCTTGGAAGTCCTTTTCGGGTGTTTTATTGGACAACAGATTATGTGGAAGATGAAGATTTTCCTTGGGTTCATGTTTGGATTACTTTACCGGGTCTACCTCCTAATTATTTTCAGGAATCCATGTTACGGAGTATGGTTAATGGTTTTGGTCGTTATCTGAAGCGAGACAATGCAACGGCGTGTGTGACTTGGCTTGAGGTGGCACGCATATGCGTCGAGATAGATGTGTCTCAACCGCTGTGTAAATACTTTTGGTTGGGTACTCCGGGGTTGGCGACAAGTCATTACCAGCAGGTTCTTTTTGATTCTACGCCTACATTCTGTGTCTATTGCAGGAAGCAGGGGCATTTGATGGCTAAGTGTGCAAGGCGTGAACGAGATGAAGAAGGTAAAAAGGAATCGAAAGCGGGTGTGTAGGTGAATGGTAAGACACAATCCTCTAAGAGTATTTGGAAGGAAGTGGGAAAGAAGCTAGCGGTGGAGATGGTTAAGAGGGAAACTTCGAAGTCTCGATGTGGAATTATTTTGGAGTCTATTCAGACTCGTAAGGAAGCAGATAATTGGATATCTAAGAAAGTGTAGTTTGTGTCGCCGGTGGGGGAAATATTTGATTCGTGTATGGGTGAGTTGAAGGAAGGATTATCTCAAGAACCAAGTTTTAATGTACAAGATCAGCAAATGGGGAAGGGTCGTAACTATGGGGATGATTGAAATGCTGTGGACGGGATGACTAATGGTTTTTCTTTCCAACGTACTTCTATAGGGGAGGTTCAGGAGCAAGTAACGGGAGAGCCTATTTTACAGAGTGGGAATTGGTTCGAACTTACTGAGGCAGAGGTGGATGATGATGTCCACGAATTACATGAAATTTCCGAACCAAGAAGTTCTCTGAAATTGGTAGATGAAGCCTTGGAATTTCAGTTAGGAGGATTGGGGGATAGGGCATTGTTTGCGGACGAGGATTTGGGTAGGGCGGGTTCTGAAAGGGATTATGAGGAGGAACTGAATGAAGTTGCTGCTAAGTGCTTCGACTCGGATCCTGAGATGCATGTACCATTGAAAAAGATAAAGGGAATACGGGAAGAAAAATCTATTGTTGTGCTGGAGCGGCGTACTTGCTATAAAAAATTGCTCTAATTTTTTGATGTATATTCTTATTTGGAATATTAGAGAAATTCTTTTGTTGAAGTGTAGACTTCGGCGTCTTTTGAATAAGTGTCGACCTTCAGTGGTTGCCATCCTAGAACCTTTTTTAAGTTCGAATAAATGTAGTAGATGGGCAAAATGGATGAAACTGCCCCACTATACCAATAATGCTGAAGTAGGTGGAAAAATTTGGCTGTTTTGGGGTGATGATTTGGAGTGAGTTTGAATTGTTGGCTATGTCGAATCAAGCTATTAATGGATGGTTTGTTCATGGAAATTGCGGGGTGCTTGCATCTTTTGTGTATGCTAGTTGTTTTCGGGCTAAGCGACTGGAGTTTTGGGATTTTCTGAGGGGGCAAATGTTTGGTGGCCTTCCTTGGTTTATCGAGAGAAATTCTAATATCATCCGTAGTGATTCTAAAAAGATTGGCGGTCTTTTACAGGCCTCTTAGGCCAAAATGGAGTTTAACGAGTATATTCATGACTGTGTGTTGGTGGATTTACCATGTGAAAGACATCAATTGTCATGGTGTAATGGAAGGTTAAGTGGTAGATGAATCTGGGCACGGTTGGATAGAGTGCTCGTCAATATGTCTTCTTTAAACTACTTTGGGGATGTTGCGGTTAATTATTTACCGCAGACCACGTCAGATCATGTCCCCATGTTTGTTCAACTCTTGCGAGATTGAGTGTCTCTCATTCGGCCATTCAGATTTATTCGGATGTGGGGTTCTCATGAGGGGTTTCTTCCTCTAGTTCAGGAGGTTTGGAATAAAAGTGTGGATGGATGTGCAATGGTTCGGATTAGTAAAAAGTTAAAGCTTCTTAAAAGTGCTTTGCGAGGTTGGAATAAGGAAGTATTTGGTCGTATTAAGGGGGAGTTAAAAACCTTGGAAGACTGAATTATTGGGCTGGAAATTGAGCTTTCTAGTGCGTACTTGACATAGGTTGAAGTAGAGCTGCTGAAATGTAAGCAGGAGCATTTGAAGTGGGTCCATCATGAAGAGATGTTGGCATGTCAAAAGTCGTGGATAAAATGGCTCGAGGAAGGTGACTCTAATACCAGTTTTTTTCATGCATCTATGAGAATGAAGAAAAAAAATAAAAGGATTGATCGAATGCAACTTGAGGATGGGCGTACGTTGACTACAAGGGAAGAGATTGTTGAGGGGGCGGTCTCTTATTTTCATGAATTGCTTTTGGCGTCACCTACTGAAATGACACAGGGGGTCTTGGAGCTGGTAACGCTGGTGGTCTCCATAAGGGATAATGAGAAGTTGTGTGCTGTTCCTTCTATGGTGGAGGTAAACAATTCTCTGTGGTCGATTCCTGCGGATAGTAGTTCGGGTTCAAATGGGTTTTCTGCGAGTTTTTTCTTCCTGGCCTGGGATATTGTTAAAGATGATCTTTTAGAAATGGCTAAAGAATTTTTTGAGGGGAAGCTGCTGACTACTTTCTTTGGGGCTACTAATTTGGTATTGATTCTAAAGGTGGATGAGCCTTTGGGTTTTGGTCAATTTCGCCCAATAAGTCTTTGTTCGGTGGTGTATAAAATTATGTAAAAAATAATGGTTTTTCAGTTGGCGTCGGTGTTGGAAAAAATCATTTCTCCTAAGCAGGTTGCATTTATTCGGGGTCAGAGTATTTTTGAGAATATATCTCTAGCTCATGAATTGGTACAAGGCATGAACAGGAAGGTAAGTGGTGGGAATGTGATGTTGAAACTTGATATGACCAAAGCTTATGGTCGGGTGAATTGAAGTTTTTTGTTAGAGATGTTACAGAGATTGGGTTCTTTGGATAATTGGAGGAATATTATTTTTAATGCTATATCTTCACCTTTTTTCTTAGTGATGTTGAATGTGAGTATTAAAGGATTCTTCAAAGTTTCGCGCGGTTTACGGTAGGGTGATCCACTCTCCCCCTATTTATTTATTTTGTCTAAGGAGATTCTTTCTCGAATGCTAAAATGTGAGTTCAGTTTGGGGCGAATTAAGCCTTTTCACCCAGGTGGAGGAACTCTTATTACTCACTTGCTTTATGCGGATGATATTTTGATTTTTGCCAATGGTGGGAAGCATTCTATTCGGAACCTTATGGCGATGTTGCAAAGGTATGAAGTATTGTCTAGGCAGCTAATTAATCCTAGTAAGTCTTCCATATTTTTCTCCTCATCTATGTCGATTGATTGTAAGAATGGACTGAAAATGATTTCGGGTTTTGAGGAGGGCAGATGGCCATGTACATATTTGGGCATCCCTCTCTTTGTGGGGCCATTAAAAATTCGTATGTTTGACTCCCTATTGGCTAAAGTCCAAAAGAAGCTTGCTGGATGGAAGAGTAAGCTCCTATCCTTCGGGGGAAAAATTGTTTCACTGAAACATGTCTTGAATAGTATACCTATACACATGCTTTCGGTTTTAAATTTGCCAAAAGGAGTACACTCGGCTATCAAGAAATTTTTTTCAGATTTTCTGTGGGGCTCTTCGAGGGGGACTAAAAAGAGGAAGTGGATTACTTGGAGGAAAATTTGTTTGCCGGTAGAAGAGGGAGGACTCGGAATTCGGGATCTTCATAAGGTTCAAGAGTCATTACTTATGAAATTTGCTTGGAAGATTATTAAAAGGGGATTGATGTGGTCGGAGTTTTTTAATAAAAAATATATTGGTAACTCCCATCTCTTCTCAGTGTTGCAGATCAGGAAAGGGACCAGATTCTGGAGGGGAATTATGGATATCATGCCATAGGTCTTAAGGTATACGAAGTGGTTGATACGGGGGGGCCAGTCGAAGTTTTGGGTTGACAATTGGTTAGGAGATGGGCCATTGTGTGATTCGATGCCCATCATTGGGAGTTCTGATTTGTGTATGGCGGAAGTATGCACGAATTCGGGCCCCAACATTGAGTTAGTGCAGCAGTTGGTTCCGAAGAATTTTGTGCGTAAAATATGTGCAGCTGGCGTGCGATTAAGGCAGGGTGAAGATGTTTGCATATGGTAGCCCTCTATTGACGGTGAGTTTATGACTAAATTAGCATAGCAGTTGGTTCGTCAACAAGGGGATTTATGCATATGGAAGAAGTGGCTGTGGAAGAATTGGCTACCAAAGAAGATGTCGTTCTTTGTGTGGAGGGCAAAAAGAAAGGCTATCCCAACTAGTGATATTGTCCAAAATTTAGGAATTCCTTTGGTTTCTAACTATGAGTGCTGTGTGCAACCTCGTATGGAAACTGTCAACCATATTTTATGTGAGGGAAATGGAGCACATATAGTATGGAATTATTTTGTTGAGGCTTGTTCTTTTAGACTGTCTCAAATCCAGAAGTGGGAGCGGATGATGAGTTTCTGGTGGCAGAGATCGACAATGAAATCTCAGGTTGGATGGCTTAAGGGATTTCTCCCCATTGTAATTTCTTGGGCATTATGGAGAGCTCGTTTTGCGGCACAAATGGAAGGGACGAAATTCAATACTGAGGATGTTATTCGTTCGGTTAAAGTATGCATTTGAGAGGTCTCGGGTAAGATTAAAAATTTCTGAGTCTTGGGCAAGCATGATAGGGCGGTAATGGAGGTTCTATCTTGTCCGATTATTCCTGTGATTTCAAAGAAAATGAATTTAATTTTTTGGAGGCCACTGGAAAGAGGAGGATTTAAATTGAATGTCGATGGTGGATCTTGTGGTAACCCAGGGGAGGTGGTATTATTCGAAATTATAAAGGTGAGGTTGTGGCGGGCTTTGCTCACTCATATGGGCATGCTACTAATATTGTTGAATGTCGTGCTCTTCTTGATGGACTCCGAATGTGTAAGCAATTGGGTTTGCGGGATTTAATGGTCGAGTTGGATTTAAAAGTGATAGTTGGATGGTTGGCTTCGGGGATTTGTAAGTATTGGTTTCTATGAGATTTTTGGGAGGAAGTTAAAGTGCTGGTCGCTGAACTTAATGCAAGGTTTTGGCATATTTTTAGAGAAGCTAATATGGGCGTAGATTGTCTAGCAAAGCAAGGGGCCCAAGGGCGTAATGATGACTTTTATGGCGCGAGTTGGGTACAAGGAGCTCTTCGGGGAATTATTCGGCTTGACAAAATTGGGATGCCTTATATTAGGCGGTGATGGTTTGGTTTTGTTGGTGGGATTTTTGGTCTGGGTCAGGGTATTTGTAGGCACCTGAGTGTTTTGATTTTGTATTTATTGATACTACATTAGGTGTCTGTGGTCATTTGTTACACGGTATTCCTCTGGCATAAGTGAGTTTTTTGAATAAAAATGGGAAGGGATTACTCATGGATAGGTAATCTCATTTTTTTTTTAAAGTACTCTTAGAGTAGATATATGTGGTACTCTTATCCTATCATAAAATGTCATGTCAATTAAAATAAATACTTACATGCATAAATAATTTTAATTACACGATATGTTGTGTTAGGATGAAAGTACCACATCATTCGTATTCCGAGAGTATCTAATAATTTTCCCTTCAAAATTGCTTCGTAAAGGTGTTTTGATATTTTCTCCATTGAGAGTTTATGAAGGTCTATGTGATCATCCATTCAAGCTCGTCTCTCCCCCTCTATTTTGTCTCATTTATCAGTCATCTTTGCAGTGCTAACCACGATTTTTGGTACCCAACACTATCGAATATATTAAGGAAAATGATAAATTTACAACTCTATTTCCAATGAAAGGTAGTTAAGTAAAATTAAAATTATCTTTAACAAAGTGACACAATTACATTGATTGGCAGTAAACTAAGTTGTAAAGTAGTTGTAGGTATATCATTACCTATAAGGAAAAGTGTAAAGAAATTTACATTATGCTCTAATCCTCTAACATGTTTAAGTGATGCCGTATAAAACATATATCGTTATTATTAAGAGAGTAGAAACAATGTGTCACATACAAGGTCTTAAGAGAGGGAAAAGTGGGTGCATTAACCAGCTCCATATTGAAGGCCTAGTTTGTGATCCGTCTATGGATGCCCATTTCTCGCTCGAAAGCCTAACAAGTCCCTGACCAAAGAGAAGATTAGCTAATGGTTTCCACTAGATTTATCTTTTCAAAGAGAGAAATGTTTGATTTACATACAAATCCTACATAAGGAAGTTTATACTTTGACATAGTTTAATGTGATCTATTAGATTATAAAAATTATTTTATGTAAAGTAGATCTAACATATTACATTAAGCCATGTCAACGTGTAAACTTTCTTGTATAAGATTTGTATGTAGACCTAACACTTCTCTTTCAAAGGTCCTGACCATGTTAATAAGGACTTCCTTGATTATATCCGGGTCAAATATTGCCAACCTCGGACTTGAACCAATACAAAAACTCTAAATTCTTCAACTAGGAATCAATAGACTGTTTCAATGCATTCACACCATCTTGAAGGTTTGTCATACGCATACCTTCCACCATTACTCCAAGGAATACTGGCTCTGGATACCACTTTGTTACACCCTTGTAGTGTGAAGTAATATATGCATGTAGAATAAACTAAACCAGAGTCACATCAAGAATGAGCACCTCTAGAAGACTAGAAAGGATAAGACGAAGGAATATTTTATTGAGAAGCGCTAGGTACAAGCAGTTTGTGTACCAAACGTATACCGAAGATGATGTGGAAATATTTAGTTTTTTATTAAAATAAAGAGAGGAAAAGCAAAAGATGAAAATGAAGAAGACTGGATCGTCTTCGTCTCCCCTCCGCTTCCCATTTTCACCATTTCTGATTTTCGTCCCCTTCACCATTCAGCAAAAAGCAGAGAGGTGTGGCTTTTTGTTTAGTATTACTGTCTGGTCCTGCTCCTACCCCTGGTCCACAAACCACTCCCTATTCTGAATTTCACAGTCCTAGCCACCTCCCCCCACACTTGTTACTCATTCGTAGGTACACTAAGTGGATATGGGTTGCATTGTTCTATCTTCAAAATTGGAAGGCAGCTTATCTTTATTCTGCATTCGCCAAGGCCAAGAAGTCACAACTCCCATTCTTCCATGGTGCTCAGGTGCGAACCCTTCTTCCATGGATTTATTTATAGGAATATTATCAGTCATCCCCAATTAACAATCTCACAAAACCCACCCATAAATAAATCTAGTGGCCAACTAAATCCAAAAAGCAACGTATCCACATTTTTTGAATAACAGTTTTTCCCATTTTCACTCTATATATAAAGAAATGCCCTTTCTCTCGTCTCATTTAGGATTGGAGAATCATGGAGTGGAATCACAACCCACTCATTTTTCAGTACCTAATACAGATATAATAGAACCAACAATAGCTTAAAAACCTCAGTCTCTCTCGTCGAAAGGAAAAACTCAGAAAAATGACCCTCGCCCACTCACTTCCTGTGCCTGAATTTATGTCTTCTTCTTTACCTGGCAACCACACCCTTATTCCCAATCACCATAGTCCCACAAAATTGGGTTTTATAAGACCCGCCTTCCATCAACACGCACCGTTTCATTTTCATTTTAAGCCCAGCTTCCACATTAGCTTTCGGTGCGCATCGGTGCACGAAGTCGCCTTCAACAAGAGTTTTCCTATTTTGTTTTGATTTTCGATACCCCAAAAGGGTCTTAGTTACATAGTGTGTACCCTTCAACAAAATATAGCAAATATTATTTTCTAACAATCATGTATAAAAGACGAAAATCTAACCAATAAGAATGAAAGATCTAATAACATAAAAGGTGTGAGGGTCCTACCTAACATGAAAGGGGGCAGACCATTCATGGATTTGAAGGAAAGGCAAAGCCAAGGAGCACTCCAATGGTCTTAAGAACTAGCAGTAGGAGACACCGAGCCGCATCTGCAAGGAGAGAGGGTGATACCTCCCATTCACTTGTGTATTCTACTAGTATTTACAAGAAATGCTTTCATTGCATCTCAGATGGCATTGTCTTTCAACGATCTCGTCATAGCTGCCTAACCTACTTATGGTTTCATTTTCTGGACCATAGACTTTGATGCATGTTTAGACCTTGGTATGATGTTTGAAGAAGATGTCTCGGCTCCGTTTGGGTAGTTGAGAACACTCCACTACTATTCATTATTTTATAATTACTTTTCACCTACTTTTGTATACTTTTTACTAATATTCACTACTATTCAATATTTTATCATTACTTTTTCACTACTATTCATAGAATATCTAAGATCACCTCACTACCCAAACATAACTTAATCCCGCCCGAGTCCTGACTAAGGAGGTTAGGACCCGTTTTAGTACTAGTGTTCGTTGTAGTTAGCCTATGCTTTTGAAGGATGTTCACAACCGAGCCGAGTGCTCATTTGTAACTTTCCGAGAGTTAAGGGGCAATTTTGCAAATAATGTTCTAGGATAGTAAGTTCTTATTTTCTATGGTTAAATGAGAATTTCAAACCCTAGATTATCTCTCGTTTCAGCCCACTCTACGTTTTTACATGAGGATAACTGTATGTTAGCATCTAACTTACTTATGGTGTATTATACTAGGTGAGATGGTCAAATTCATGCAAGTGAACCATTTTTAAATTATGTGTATTAAAGTTTAAAAGTTTATGCCATGCCATGTTATTATATGTATCAATCAAGAAAATTTGTCACATGTCACAACCATCATGTCATGAATCATGCAAGTTTGTCATGAAGTATTTTTAAGTCAGGCATGAAATGTTAAGTTTACATCATGTTAACTTTGTGAGACGAGATATCATGGTAACTCCATGAGACGAGACATCATGGTAACCTCATGAGATAAGATGTCATGGTAACCACATGAAACAAGACATCATGAATGTGTCTGTTTTAGGTAGACAAGTGGCTAATTGATTTGGATTGAATGTTTGATATTTGTTGGTGTATGGAGGACTAGAAGGTACCATATGCCGGATATCTATTTCAAGGTGAAGTTGGCATTTGGTGGGACACCAGACAACAGCTATTGGCAAGAGAAGTGGGGGATATGGCTGCTTTGACTTGGAGAAGGTTCAGAGAGAAATTTGATAACAGATTTTTTCCAGGGAGTCTAATCTCATCTCTCAACCTCAGAAGGAAACAACTGAGTTTATAAGTATCAGATGAATCACATAATCTATTATATAAACCCTCAAAACTAGCTTTATATTCCTCTACTGAGCTGTGTTGCCTTAATAGAGTCAAAGAATCCAAGGCGTCATCATATTAGTTTGTCCCAAACCTCACCAGAAGGGTCCTCACAAAGGAGTCCTAATCAAGAAGTTGGCCAGATTCATCCATGTCCTAAAACCATACAAGGGGCTTGCCTTCCATATGGAATGATGCAAGATGTAACTTGTGCTGAAGTAAGGTCTAATGGAAAGTAACAATTGGTTTACCTTATACAACCATCTGATTGGGTCTTCACCATGAAATGCAAGAAAACCAATTGGCAACGTTCGGGTCTATACCTCCCTTGCTGCTGAAGTAGCATTCGGTGGTCTGGTGTGAATACTAGACAAGGAGGCTCTCGATGACCGATTCTAGTTACTATTATTAGCACAATACTCTCTGATTTACATAAGTCACAGAATATTCTAGAATAGGTTTACATTCTGTTATTTGATTCCCTTGTAACTAATTTGATTCCTCTGTAAAGTGTATAAAGATACATTGTCACTGCATAGCAATGCAACTTGAATATTCAGAAATGAAGTGCCTTAACATGGTATCAGAGTTGCTAGACTAGCAGTCTCCTTGATCCATGGCTACGCCTAATTCTTCCTCCCTCCCACAACCACCTTCTTCTATTATTTTCTCCTTCTCCCATGTAGTCTCCATTAAACTCACAATTGAGAATTTTTTCATTTGGAAAGTTCAGATTTCTGCATACCTTAGAGGACAAGATCTCTATGGATATGTAGATGGAACAATCCCTTGCCCTAACAAGTTCCTACCCTCTAATACCGAGACTCCAAAACCAATCCAGACTTTCTTACCTGGACAAGAACCAACTAACTTGTTCTCAGTGTCCTTTTTTGCTCTTTTTCTGATTCCATTGTTGGTCATGTTCTCACAGCAACCACTGCTCATGCTCTCTGGAATTCCCTTCATACTCTCCTTTTCTTCACACTCTCAAGCAAAAGAGTTCCTGTAACAGCCCACTAGAAATTCACCGGTGGAATTTCTATTGACTTTAGGAACCTCGTGAAAACCCCATAAGTTTTTACGAATCGACCAATCGACAAGTTTTAGTCTGTCAACATAGTCAGTGTTACCACTCACTGTGATGTTAGATATATGAATTTAATTATTTGAAGTAGTTATAAGTGTCAGAATGCGTTATGGTCTACGCCATTAGACTCACTGGATTATTTAGGATTTTATCGCGCAATAACCCATTTTCATAATTTTGGACGAAACGACTGTTCGAAATTGTGAAATTATTTTTAGGGGCACTTTGGGGTTGAATTTCGGTAAATGATTTTCACTATAGGTTAATATGAATATTTAGGATTTTTCAGTACTAAGTTTATTATGCATTTTTTTTGAAGTGAATAGTAACCTCGATAAGCGCACCCAATGCAGTGTTTTTAAAATCACAGTGTGGAATGTCCAAATTAGGTTAGAGAAGTTTTATTTGGACACTTGACAAGATCTTAGCCACACATAGTGAATGGTACTAGACACTTGGCACAAAGAGAAACTTTTATATAGATTTGTGAAGGAAATCAAGGTGTGAGATTATGCTACCTAAGCAAAACCTTGTTTCATCTGTTCAACCAAATTGTGCCAGACCAAAGAGGGTTTCAATCCTAGCAAAACCCTAAATGGTGGGAATCCAATTGAAACTCCAAAAACTTAATTGAAACCAAAACCTTAAACGGGTTCCCCAAACCCTAAAGTTGGCCTCCAAACCCTTTTTAATCCGATTTCTAGCATTGTGTTTAATCACTTGATTAAATCACTTCTACATGCTATTAATTAATCAAATCCTTGTCATGACATCATTATCCAACCTTTTAAACTTTGAAAATTTGATTGGGTCAAGAAAAATTAGTTTTGGGCTTGATAGCATCTCAAACCCTAACCAAACCCCATTTAAACCCCAAATTGAAGCCCACTTGGTTGGGGCCCACCAAGGCCCACGAAATTGGCCACATTGGCAAAGCTTCTTGGAGAAGTTTTCTCCCACATGGCAGACCATCCACTGCCTTTGGCTGCACCCAATAGTGCCTTGATGTGAAGGAGAAATCTACTCCATCAACCTCCATCTCTCACAGCTGCCGCAGGCAGTCCATGCCTCTCACTATTCTCCACTTTATGTCACATAGCCAACTCCAATCAAGGGTCTTTCAAGCCTATAACTTCCCCCTCCAGGAGTCTAAAGTCATGCAAGACACACTTTCTCCATTTTATCACTTCTTTCCTCCGTTCTTAGAGAGAAACCCAAAAGCGCTCTCTCGGGCAGATTTCTGTGTATTTTTGTGTGGCCATTATTGACCCATTGTAAGTATTTTCTCATGATGAATCCTTCATAAAATTTGTTCGTATTTGAGTCTAGTTTCGGTGGATATCTTATTAGTCTCAATCCATGCTCATTTGGTTAGTCAAAAGTACTTTTAACCATGGAAAGGTCATTCTGGGCGTGAAACTGGAGAGTATGATATGTTTTGGAATTTTTGACGAAGCTAATGGATATATCTTGGTCAGAAAATTTTATGGAGTGTTTTTAGCATGTGTTTATGAATGTTCATTGCAGTTTTGTTGCATGGATAAAGTTTTGATGATATATTTCCTTAGATTTAGAAACTTGAAAACTGGAAGTGGAAAAACATATTTTGTTTTGTGAAAGTTGGAATATTTCGTGGTTTGATCTTATTCCAAAGGCTTTGATATTTTTATATGATGATCCTAAGCCTCTTATATACATGTTAGGATGTTATTTTGAAGATATTTAGTATTAGTTTTAAAGGTATGATTTTTCTATGCAAGAAGATTTCGGTTAGGCCTAAGATTTGATGTTTTTGGGTTAGATCCATGTTTTATGGAGTTTTAGCCATGTGATTTTAAGTTTGATGGTTGGATATTATTTAGGACACATTTTTAAACCATGAGATGTTTTAGTTTGAAGATCACATGTGTTTAACCCATGGATCAAGAGATTGATCTAAGTTAGTGGAGAGAAAAGTTTCTGTTTTGGACTAAGTTTAAAACCAAAAACTCCAAGTGTTATTTTGTGATTTTTGGTGGCTTTTGTTGTTTGATTTAAAGTATGGTTGATCTTAAGATGATGTTATGAATGTGTTAGAAGTAAGATTTGTTTTTTTTTGGAATTCTTGGAGATGTTTTTATTAAGGCCAAAACTTGTGATTTAAGGGTTTACTTTTTGTTAAAAAGTTTGGGTCCTTTTACAAAACGTTTGGTGTTGATGATTAGCTTTTCTTAATGGATATTTTAAGTGTATTTTTTTTAAAACTTAGGATAGGAAGATCCTTGTTACAAAAATTTTGGTTTAAACATGAGTTTTGAAGATGGAAGAAATTGCAACTAAAATCAAGAGAAATGGCCTATGAATGTTTCGGCCAATGCGGGTTTTCCATAATTGTGAATGGTTTTAAATTTTTCTGAGTTGATATTTGAGTCTAGGACAAAATTTACATGAGGAATGTAAATTTTGATAATTTTTGGAGTTAGGATGTGAAATCCTTAAGTCAGGAGTAAAATAGTCATTTTCCCACATGTAAAGGGTAAAATGGTAATTTTATTCTAAGTTTTCTCTTTTCACATTTCTAATTGTTAGTCATTAAAGTTTTAACTTTTAGAATACCCATTTTCAGTTCCTCGTGTTTCGCGCTTTAATCTCGTAGAATGTGACGATCGAGATAAGTTAGCTCTTAACTTACTATCAGTTTACTGTGTATGTGTGATGGGTAAGAGAACTACAATTTATGTTCGTATGTTGTTATGTAGGCCATGTCATCACATGTTTATCTATTACAAGAATTATTCTGTCATGAAATATTTATCTGTTACATAATATATTCTGTCTCATGTTACTATCTGTTGCAAGTATGCCACATTACGTATGTTATCTGTTACATGTATGTCATGTCACGTAATATTCACTGTCACATGTTATGCAATGTTACGAAATATTGTCTGTTACATGTTATGCCAAGTTACGAAATATGTCTGCTACATGTATGCCATGTTATGAAATATTGTCTGTTATATTTTATGTCATGTCTAACGTCTTACGTTCATGTCACATTATGTTACGTCAGGACTTCTGTCCTTTATGTCACGTCACGTTACGAAATGTCATATATGTAGTTAAGTTATTCATGTCAATCACGACCCTAAGCGCTAGGATGGGGTAATATCCTAGTGAAACTGCTTTGTTCACGCTGGAGTGTCTAAATAGGTGTGAAATTCCTTGGGTTGACGAAGTACAGTCAACAGGTTACGAATGAGGCCTAACTAGCTGATCACCGGAGCGCGCCAGGCACTAACGCCGATGGAGCCACACATTATGTTACGTGTGTCCACAGCAAGTGTGGCACAAACAATTCATGGGGCCACAACAACTGTGGAGCATGAAGTATAGGGCCACAATAACTGTGGAGCATACACTACGTGAGACACAGCAATTGTGACACGTAGAATACGTGGGGCCACAACAACTGTGGAGTACGTATTAACGCACTCACAGCTGGTATAGACACATGTGTTGTGATGCGGTAATTGGCAGGGACACACAGCTCAAGGGGACCCGTGTAGCACCCGTATGGTCACTTTATTAATTAAGTTTATTTAATAAGATTTCAAGTTTATGTATTTCACATTGAAGTCATGTTTCACGTCATGTTATGTTCAAGTTTACGTTCATGTCAAGTTTCAAGTTTATGCCAATCATGGTAACCCCAACAGACAAGAATATATTTCAAGTTCATGTTTATGTCATGCTATGTTCAAGTTCATGTCATGTTCAAATTCACATTCACGTTATGTCATGTTCGTGTTCACGTTATGTTCCAAGTTCACATTGATGCTATGTCATACTCAGGTTCATGTTATGTCCAAGTTCACATTCATGTTATGTCATGTTCACGTTCACGTTATGTTTCAAGTTCACATTTATGTTATGTCATGCTCAGGTTCATGTTATGTTCAAGCTCATGTTCAAATTATGTATATTCACGTTCATGCTATGTTGAAGTTCACGTTCATGCTATGTTGCTAGTCTATGTTATGTTTTAAGTTCACATACATGCCATGTCACGTCAAGCTAAGTTTCAGTTTCAGTTCAAGTTATGTCATTTATGCCATGTTGTATATCAAGTTATGCTATGCTTACTTATGACTTTGATTATGCATTCATGCTTTTATTGTCATGCATGCATCATTAACCTGTGTGGAAGTTCCTGCTAACTTGCTGAGATTTGTAATCAAATCTCACCGTGGTAGTCCCAACTACCATTCCCCCCGAATGGTAGGCGATGTGTCAGGATCAGAGCAGGGAATAGACACTAGCAGACTGAAGGAGGTTGACTAGACGCTGTAGACGCAGCATAGAGCTTGCAGCCTCCATAGTTAGGTCTTTGGATAGTATTTCGGCATCGTTAGTCGAGTTACCGAGTTATTCAACGAACTAGCCCAATAGTATATTTTGGGAATGTAATTATAGAGCCAGGTCTTCATTGTTTTGAGATTACAGTCTTCTGAGACCCGTGTGGTAATTGTGGATGTTTTAAGTATGCATGGTTTATGTTTTAAGTATTTGAGATATTATAAGTTTGGTGCATAGTATTGCTCAAAAAAAAAAATATCCGCTGCGAATATTGCATAATGCTATATGCAGGTTAGGAACATTGCATCTTATATGTCATGAACGGGGGCAGGTAACCCTGTGTTGCATGTCCCGACGCTTCAGATGTCCGTCCGATCCCAAGCGGAATCTGCGGGCGTCACAGTTCCAAGTACGTTTTCAGCTCACCAATCTGTCTAAAGGAGATCATTCCATCTCTGACTATTTTGGCAAAGTTCATCACCTTGCTGATACTCTTGCCGCTACTGGAAATCCTCTTCCAGACAAGGAATTTGTTACTTACTTGCTCAATGGTCTTGGACCAACTTACGAGTCCTTTATCACTTCACTCACCACAAGATTTGGCCCCATCTCCTCAAATGAACTTTATCCACTTCTCTTGGTTCATGAAAGCCAATTCTCTCATTCACTCAAACCACCTTCTGAAGTTTCTATTAACTACAACTCTTATGGTGGTAATGATCAGAGAGGTCGTGGTTCCTCTCGTGGTGGAAGACAGGGACGAAGCATAGGAAAATTCTCTGGGTGTGGTGGTCGCCTTCCTTCTGGGACCTTTTCTCAAACACATGGTACCCAACACCCAACATGCCAAGTCTACCAAAAACAAGGCCATGTCGCCCTCCAGTGTTGCCACTGCTTCAATCACTCCTACCAACTTGAATCACCTCAGTCTTTCTCTGCCCATTTTGCTACACCTAGCTCATACTCTGACTCAACTTGGTACCTCGACTCTGGTGCCACCCACCATCTCACCCACGACCTCAAAAACCTCAACCTCACAAGTGAACCTTACTCTAGTAATGACACAGTACGCTTAGGTGATGGATCGTGCCTTCCTATTCAGAAAGTTGGTCACTCCTCTTTTATCTCTAACTCATCTTCTTTCAAATTACAAAATCTTCTTCAAGTACCCCTGATATCTCTAAAAACCTTGTCTTTGTACTTCAGTTTTGTCTTCAAAATTCTTGTTTCTTTGAGTTTCATGCAACCCATTTTTATGTGAAGGACACTTGGACAGCGAAGTGCCTCCTCACTGGACCCACTCGTAACAGCCTTTATGTGTTTCCTCCTGCAATAAACTCGTCGGCGTCCTCCTCTGCATCCACTCACTTGGGCGAACGCATTTCTCTTCCCACCTAGTATCAACGTCTCGGCCACCCATCTTAGGAAATTGTTTTCAAAGTGGTGCATGCCAACTATTTGCCAGTTCTCCACAAACACTTTGTGTCTAAATGTCTAGCTTGCCCTCTTGCGACGAACCATCAGCTTCTGTATGTATCACATGGGCCCAGTTCTACTCATCCCTTAGAGATAGTTAGTGCTGATTTATGGGGCCCATCCCCTATAATTTCAAATAATGGCTATCGATATTATGTCTCTTTTATAGATCATTTTACTCGTTACACGTGATTCTTCCATTTAAAATTAAAATTGGATGTTCAACACATTTTCACTACTTTCCTACCATTTATTGAATGTCTTTTCAATGCAAAACTACTTACCCTTAAAACTGATGGTGGGGCTGAATTCAAGCCCGTTACCTCATAGTGTACTAAACTTGACATTAATCATCGCTTCTTAGGTCCATATGCCCATCAACAAAATGGGCTAATAGAACCTAAGCATTAACATATTGTCAAAACTGGGCTTGCTCTACTAGCCCATTCCTCTCTCCCTCTCTCCTTCTGGGTTGAAGCTTTTGAAACATCTATTTATCTAATTAATTTACTCCCCTAAAAAATCTTAAATAACAAATCACCAAATTTTAAGGTTTATAATAGAGATCCAGACTACACTTTTTTGAAAGTCTTTGGGTGTCAATGTTGGCCCAACCTTCATCCCTATAATAAGCACAAATTAAATTACCAGTCCATTTCTTGTGTGTTTTTGGGTTACGGTCCAATCCATAAAGGGTATAGATGTCTTGAGCCCATTTCCAAATGTGTCTATATTTCTAGGGACGTTCTCTTTGATGAGATGTCGTTTCCCTATTCCATTGTCAAGCCCACTAACAATCCCACGGTCTAGGCCCCCACTTACGCTTCTCTTCCTCTGTTTAGTTCATCTATTCTTGGCCTAAGCCCAGGCCCACGATCTATTTTTTTTCTCCTTTTACAACACCGAGCCCTAATTCATCCTTAGAAAACCCTAATTCCCCCTCGATGTCTCTCTCTGCCTCCTTTAAAAACCCTACCTCTCCCTCCTCAGAAAACACTACATCTCTAGCCGTCACCACGTCTTTCCCTGACATAGATTTTACAATACTTGTCCATGACTCGACCTGACATAACTTTTGCTATAAACAAAGTATGTTAGTTTATGCACTGTCCTAAAGAACCTCACTGGTTTGCTGTTAAAAGGATCCTTCGTTACCTCAGGTCCACACTCAACCATGGACAGTTTTTTAAATCATCATCCAAGCTCATTCTTCAAGCCTATACAAATGCTGATTGGGCAGGCTGTCTTGATGATAGACGAACTACTGGTAGGTTCTGTGTATTCCTTGGTCAGCACCTCATTTCTTGGAATTCTAAGAAACAAAAGACGGTTGCACGATCCAACACTGAAGCAGAGTACAAGACCCTTGCCTCTACACAAGTGAGAGATACCTTTGATATATTAAGTGAAATTTCTAAGTATTTACATTGTATCCGGTTGTAAAAGTCAACAACGATTTTTCTATTGACTTTCTTGAAAGTCAATATTAACTTTCATTTTTTTTTTTAATGAAAACTTACAAAAATGATTAGATAAAAACTTTGAAAGATGATTTACAACTATTGCGGGGTGTCTTAGAGCCACACCATGGGTAGCGGGCGGATCGGGGCTTCCTTGTGGTGGCAGCCACCATGCGGTGGCTGTTAGGTTATTTTTAATAAAAATATTTCTTACACCCTCCATAAAAACTCATATAAACAAATCTTACATCCTTACATATTCTCAAATATGAGTCCGAGTAGACCTTTTAAAAATGTTGTCTCAAAAAATCTTCACAACTATTTACAAATATCCATTTATGAAAACACATAACAAACTCATAAAGCAACAAACGACATTTGAGGAAATAATAAAGAAACATGTACACAAGCATTTCCAAATTGAGCCATGAATATACGTTGCGGCATGCGCGCTCAAGAGGCTGCAAGTTTCAAGCAGTAATCCTCCTAAACAAGATTTGTGCACCATGTTGAGGTTGCAAGCTCATGAATATCATCGGCGCATGAACATAAGTTGGGGACATGATGAAAGAATACTGTTGGACAATCATAGCTAGTGCCACCTTTGTCTGAACCAGGGCTAGATTCTGACCTGCACAGATTCTGGGTCCCAACCCAAATGGAAAATACAATGCTAAATGCTTTCGAGTCTCAGAAAAATTCAATGGATTGAATTTATGTGCATCTTTTCCCCATAACTCAGTATCATGATGGACAACAGTCATGAACAAACTGAGTTGTGTTCCTATTGGAATGTCGAGTTTCCCTAACTTAACTCTTTTGGTTGTTTGTCGTTGTAGCATTGTAGCCACAGGGTAGAGACGAAGTGCCTCGTTCAGTATCATACTCACCTGTTGAAAAAACAACAAGAAATCTACACTATTTCATGGTTAAGCATAGCTTGCCATCCATTTAAAGCTAAATATCTATTTGAGTGATTAAAATATGCATAATCATGGAACAAGTCAGAATAAGGCCTATAATGTCTAGCTTACAAGTATGTCATTGTTAGCACAACTGTTATATATTGGTGGGTTATACATGCATTCTTACATGATAAAAGTGTTATGAATATATGTTCATCAACTTTAAAATGCTTAACATATTCGAGGTGATAATAGATCATCAAGCACAAATTATGGACATATTTCCATAATTTGAGATAGAATGGAAAGAAATGAGTTAAAGGGACTTGAAAAAAGAACTTTTTGGGATACTTATGATGACTGATTTATCAATAAAATGAAAGCTCGTTGATGTAACAAAAATGGGCAGGAAAGTGAGGAATACTTAAACTCACTATCTTAAGATCGTTTAAATTCTCAGCTGTGGGATGTTGATTATCTCCAAAAACCTTGAAAACTTCTTCCCGTGCCTTGCTTTGCCATTCTTGATGTGATGCTAGAAGGACGAGTGCCCAAGTCAAAAGATTAGCACTTGTTTCCTTTCCTGCAAAGTAGAAATTCTTACATTCATCTATGATTTCCGTCGCCTCTAATTTCTCTTCTTTACCATCGTGAATATTCTTGTGAGAAGATAGCAAGAGACCAAGTAAATTTTCTGAACTTTCTCTCCCCTTTCGTTTATTGTTCTGTATCAGCGTTTGAATGGATTCTCGTGATTCCTTCTCAAGCCTCCACCCCTCTCTATTATTCTTAGTGGGCAAAAACCTACAAATGTACATATATATCATTCATTCACAAGTATTTATGCTTTTCATCGTTACTTTCATCATCCTTATAAGTCGTACGGCCAACTGATATATCAAAATTTAGGTAGTTTTATACTTAAATTGTAGACTTATTAGGCCACTTAAAATATGTCGTATCAATTAGGCTGCGTTTGGATGTTGAGCTGAGCTCTTTATAAATAGTAGGGAGTTGAGTAGGTGGAGTGAATTATGTGAGACTTATCTAAAATGAGTTTAGATGTGTTTGGAAGTTAAGATCATGAGTTTAATACTATTTATGAAAAATTGAAAAAGGTTGTGGGTCCCACGTAGAAATATGTGTTGAGTTGAAAAAGGTTGTGGGTTCCACGTGTAAAGAGATTTTGAGTTGAGATGAGTTTAGTAATTTGAGAGTTAGATGTTTGGATGTTAGACTCAGCTTAAAATTAGACTGAACTGAGTTGATATCAGCTGAATCTTGCAACCAAACGGGACCTTAGTGTGATCGGAGATAACAAAGATCCAGGATAAAGAACCCTATTATTCTTTATTTATAGCAAAGCAAATAAAAGCTAGAGGACTGGGGTACAAGTACTCCGGTTCTAAGGTAAGCCCATGATGAGAATAATAAATATGTACTTAATCACCTGAAACCTGGAAGATAGACGCTTCTGAAAGCTGGGGAGACAATGCGTAGTTGCTGCTCTTGTAACATGAAGATCCTCTTCCCCTCCTCAAAGCTACTTCCAAATGCAGTTCTAGATATTATGTCCGCTGAAAGGTTATGAAATTCTTTATGCACTTCCATCTCGAATTCGTCTCTTCCTCCTCTCTCTTCTTCCCACTTTCGGAGCATCTGTCTAGTACTAGCCGCAATCTCTGGCACCCAACCCTGCCATTAAATGAATATACAAAGCATAAATGATTATTATAATATTTAATGAATTATAGTTTACTAAAAAAGATCAAAACGATCGAATACGAAGTATACTAGTATTGGTATTTAAAAATTACCTTAACTTTCTCCATCTTAAAAGCTTGGTTTGCGATTCTTCTGTGAAGGCTCCATCTCTCACCGTTCAATGCAAGTAATCCTTGTCCATAGAACATCTTAATCGGAGGGGTAAAGTCAATCTTCTCAAATGATCCACTGGTGCTCATGAGGACCTCCTTTATCATGTCAGGATCGGTGATAGCCAGCCTGGGCTTAGATCCGAACCAATACAGAAACGTCCTCCCATACACAGCCGACCACTCGGAATGGTACGGACTCAGCCGGTGATGGACATCATGGTCGTCCCAAGACATGGCCTTCGACTGAGCTTTGGCAAGCATCCGGTGAATCTCCGGCATGTTTCCGACAACAGGACGGTAGGGAGGGCCTCGTATGCCTTGCCTGCGGAAATGGTTTTGGATTCTCCACGGCAACCATAAAAATGTGTGCAGGACTTTCAAGAGGAGGAAGAAGATCGTCATCGTGATCAGGAGCAGAAGCGGGTTCATTTTTTCGGGATCGGCTTGATTACAGAGAGAGAGAGATGAGTGTTTTTCTTGAACAAGAATGGTAGTGCAGAAACAGTTCGGTGATGATAAGATCATTAAACAAAGCGCAAATCGTACTGATTATTAATAATGCAGACCGGATTACGGGGAAGGAAATTGACGCAAGACCATTGAATATGGGGTGCATGACCATCCAATAATGGCCAATTAGTTAATGGGTTTTTTATGCATTAGGTGTGGGATATATATAAAATGAATTAGGCCTTTTTAGGCGTGCATCAGGTGTGGGATATAAAATAAATCAGGGTCTAATTCATTAGAAGCGTATTGGCAGGATAAAAACTTCATATATAATTACTTTTACGTATTCTTTGTATATTTCACAAATGTGATTAGCTGCATCACTTTACTTTAATATAAAATAACTGTTTTAACCTATCAAATTAGTAGAGTGCACAAAGAATACACAAAAATGACTGTATGTAGCATAACTCATTGCGAGAATTAAAAAGATGATATAAGATTATAAGAAATAGATAAAATTAAAAGAGATTAGCTGATATACAAAAATGTAAAAGCAATAGGACCTCCAAAAAAGGAAAGAGACCTCTATAAAAGAAGAAGATCTCTATGAATCTCCATATTTCTCTACATAAATGAAAGAATGACCCACTCTTCTCAATTTCACCATCTTCAGATTTCTACAAAGATGCCATCTTCTTCAGCTTCTCTTCAACCCTCAACCCTATTTTCCCCATTATATTCAGATTTGTGCGAGGCCATCAGAAATTGTACAATCACCAAACATGGTGGATTGTGCCCTTAAGCCACCTGTGAATGTTGGTTTCTATGCCAAATCACATAAATCTATGGCTCTATTTTATTTACATTTTATATGCTTTATTTATATTTATTTAATAGATGAGCACCCAAACACTGTATCAATGTCTAAGCCATTATTGTGGGTCATTCGACCATATTGTTGGGGACTAGCCCTGCGGGTAAATTGCATAAACATTAGGGAATTATGACTTACCTAGCTTCATCTATGTTGGAACTCCAAATATAGAGGATCGATGCTGGAACTTCAACCGAGCCAGTGGCCATGGACATGCACTACAACAAAATTGTCTTTTTGTGATGGTTTTTATTTTCTGATGAACATAAAACCGTCACAAATGATAGTATTTTGTAATGATTTTTCAATCCGTCACTAAAAAGTTATTTATTTCTAAGTAACATTTGAATGTATAAAATTTACATTCAAACAATACTTTTGTAATGGTAACGCATTTCAAATATAAAAAGTAATATATTCGAATGTATTAATTTAGCATCGTTTTGAGTAATGCTACATGCAGTCATGGAGTGCGCAAGCGCCGTGCAATCACTTTGAAAAAGAGTGGGTTCCACTATTAAAAAATTATTATTTTTTCATGTGGGTCCCGTATTTATTTATTTTTTTCAAAGTGATTTCATGACGCTTGCGCACTCATGATTGCGACTATCATTTTACTTACAGTATAGAGCAAAACATATAAGGGTACTAGAAGAAATACACAAAATCCTTTTAAAGGAATGTGCGGCTCAAAATGTTGCTTTTGAAGTCATGAAATTCTGAGGCAGAGCTATGGACCTCATTGTTTAGGATGTCTAAACGACTGCCAAATGAGAATATTTTATCTTCTAATCATGATATTTGGAGAGCCCCTATATCTGCATCCATATATGCAATAAACCTTGACATCATATCACCAACCCAAGCAGGCCGCGTCTTCCTTGTGGGCACCAATTGGAGCCTTCATGGTAGCCCAGGCTTAGGTATCAATAACAGGGTCAATCTTGATCGATGGTCCAAGTTGATCTCAGCGTGCACACGCCTTGCCTTTTCCATTATGCGCTTGTGTGATGTCATGTCGATCGATCGGGCTAATATGCTCGACCAAACACTCTTTAGCTTGGAGTCCATGCACTCCCTGTTCTAGTAGAATTGACTAATAAGTATCCAAAATGATAGATTGTCAATAACACTCCACTCATAGTAGGAGGGTTGTGTCTTTTAAACTCTCCAAAAGGGTAACCCTCTTTCAAATTTTCACGTCTCTTAGTACTCTGTGCAATTCTAGAATTGATTCTATTAGACATTTCATTAATTTCAGCTGTCTCTGTTTCAACAGACATTTCTTCCTCTAAATTACGTTCCGAGGCCAAATTTCAACAACAGACTTCTTTTGCCTTGGTGGCATACTTAACCTATTTTTATCACCAAAATTGGTTATATAAATAAAAGCACAATAATATGTCCAATAGACAATACTATACCAAAATTTATTAAAAAACAATAAACCTCAAATCAACTTAGACTACAATCAACAAAACTACCACTATCAATTGACATCCAAACCAAATTATAATGATGATCAAGTCCTAATTCTACGATGTCTTTAACCTTTGCTCCAACTGTAATCACCATCATTTCCTGAGTGTCTATAGAGTCATAGACCTAAGCTCTGATACCACATTTGTAACGCCCCAAACCTAAAAGCATAAATGGACATAGTTCCGCCCATATTTTCAAAACTTTCTCCCTGTTTACAAATATATATAAAAAACACAACCTCCAAACTATTCACAACTATAATATAGTGATCATCAAAAACCTATTCACAAGTTTGGCTCGAGCCATTAAATTCTAAATAATTACAATACAAATACTCCAACAAAATAGTAAAATAACTAAAATATGACCATAAGAAAACTCTCGGTACAACCAAAACCATCTTCAAGCAACAAAATCATCAAGTCCCAAAACTTCCAACCTCAACTGACTAACCCTAGTCCACTCTGGAATCTTTGGCTCAAAAGTTATTACTTCAAAGGAATGAACTTTCTACAACTTTGAAAAATATGTGAAATGAAGTGGTGAGCTACCACGTGCTCTGTAAGTAGCAATTTAATGGGGGTGTAAGAGTTGACAATTTTTGTTCACTATAAGAGAGTGAATAAATTCTCAATAAAATAATGTGAGCGGTACACTTTTATCTTAACCAACATATTTATCCAAATATCATATTCATGGCCACATGATAATATGGAAATCACCAATATGCTACAAAGATGTCATGCCACAAAGACATTTTGTCACAAGGGCATCAATATACCACAAAGATATCATGCCACGAAAATATCACACCGCGAGGGACGTCAAACATGTCACAAAGACATTCATATCATGGGCTCAAGAATAAATAGCATGCTCGCATTTAACTTTCAAATTTAATAAGCCACATACCATTTTTCAAACGTTCCAACCATTATAAAATTTGCACAAATTCCACAAACAGAGCCAAAATAGCATAAGAATGTGCACAAACCCAAAGTTTACACAAGTTTGAAATATAATGGCCAACTACACCATTCCAAACAAAACCAATAGTCTTTTTTTATTAAAAATCCATTAAAGAGCCACTTACCTCGATTTTTACTAAAAATAGTCACGAAATTCCTTCACCAATGGTTACTCGGAACCTGTTTCAAGGCCATTATAATCTGTCAGCTTCTACTCTAAAAGTGGTGTCACTTAACTCAACAATTTCACACAATCCTTAATAACTTGAATTTAGACTAAACAACAAGGAGCAGTGATTGTGGGTAGAGGTTACAGAGAGAGAGAGAGAGAGAGAGAGAGATGAAGTGAGGGAGGGGTTGTACAAGAGAGAGCAAAGAATGGGGGGTTTTGTCGTGAGAGAGAGAATCGAAGGGGGGAAGTTACAGGAAAGGGAAAAAAGGTGGGGGGGAGGGGGAAATAAAAATAAAGGGAGGGGTTTGGGCCATTTGGGTGTGGGTTGGGGTATTATAGTCCAACTCGCCAGAGGAAAATGAAGATCCAACACCTTTTTTTGAAACGGTTTCGTTTCGACCAATGGTTACAATAGTTCAAACAACTACATCCTAAATGACAGTATTGTTTAGTTGACTGGGAAGCAAATCGACCAAAAAGACAATGTCATTTTGGCCAAATTTGAATTTCAAATTGTTGTAGTGAACGAAGGTGTTTCACCAAAGGCCCAACATGATGTCGTTCCAAAGACTTTAGAAGCCGCTCGGAAGAAGCAGGACAATGTTGTTTTGAATGCTCCGAACGACATCGTTTCATCTGGATTGAAGTGAGACCAGATGGCCCATAAATGTGTTCTAATTTTGGCCCACGAGCCGACCAAGAATCTCACACTCAACCACTCGATTTCACCCTTCTCTCACACTTGGAGAAATTTGCTCTAAAAAATACTAAGAGAATGCTTGAGGAAGTTGTGTGAGGAAGTGAGGGGTGAAGGGAGATACTTATAGGACTTAATGGAGGGGTGAGAGGCAAGGAGAGGTGTTGGTTTGGTTTGAAAGGTGAGTGGTGGAGGTGGACGATGGAGTATTGAGTGCAAAGATTCAGTCGTGTCATGGCTTGGTCAGATGAATAGTGGCCCAAGGCTTCATAATTAAACCATGGTCAAGTGTTAGAAGGTGTCCATAGAGCTGCATTGGTTCAAAAGTTTGAAAAAAAAAAAATCACAAGGAAGCAAGCAATGACCAATGGTTTTGGTTCCTTCAAAATAATCCAGATTTTTTTATCCTCTTTTGTCTTATCCTCTTGGTCTGATTTGAGGGCATAATTACCACCATTAAGTGGGTTTTCCAGGTGGGTAAAGAGGTGGGATTGGTTGCCAATTGGTTAAGCTTGAGCAGAAAGTGAAGGAAGTGTTTGGATGTGCATGGGTTTCGGTCAACATGATCTTCATCACCATCCTATTTGCCCATCGGTTTTGATACTTGAAGGGGATTGACCAAGCATAAAATTGAGTGCTTTGAAGTAATTCCTTAGGGTGAAATGGGCAGAGGTGGTGGCGTGTGGATGTGGGTAATTTAAGTGCAGAAAATCCTTGAAGAAGCAAGGGTATACGGTTTTGGACATAGCTTCATCTCCTAGGTGAATAGTTGTGATTTTGGCTTGGCTTATGGAATTATTTTTTGCCAGATCTTAGGTCTAAATTTAGGGGATATCAGGAAGTTTGAATGGTGCAGAAATCTTCTTGAAAAACTTGTGTAGGAGGCGTGGTTGTGGTAGCTTGTTGAAGGGTTGCATTGTTTTGAACCAAGGGTACCGATTGGTGGGTTGTGGTGGCATTGACATGTCTATGACTCAAGTGATATAAGTTGGGTTGATTCTAACCTTCAAGGGTTATCTAAGAGTGATGCAAAACAAGTGCAAAAGACAAAAATTTCAAATCTAAAATTATGAAGAAAAGAGTTTCAAGAAAACTATGCAAGTAATGATGTTTGAGTTACCATAGTGGAAAGCGAATCCTAGGAGCGTGTGGTTGGGGCTTAGGTAAGATGAAAACCGATGGTATGCTGTATGTGGGTCCCATTCGGAAGGGTGAAATGAAATACAAGGCTTGAGCTTCAAGTGTTGGGCTTTTATTGGGCCAATTGAACAAGTCATTGTTGTGGGCCTAGATGTGAACCTTTTTATGGGCCTTATATACAAATTTATTGGACCTTTTCTTGGCCTCAATAGTCCACTAGGTTGGGTGCCAACTTTAGATTTTTCTACAATTGGGCCAATAACCTTGCATCTTACTAAGTTTGGCCCAACAACCTTATGTTTACTAGGTTGGGCCTAATCTGTGTAATAAGTTAGGCCATAGTCTTGTGTCCAACAAGTTGGGCTTAAGTCTTTATGTCTATTCCTAACCCATCTCATCTTAGTAAACTAGGACCCTTATTAAGCAATCTCTTGGCCTTTTCCCAAATCCATCTATTATTTAACCAAACCACTTAGCCCATCAATGTGGCAAGCCTCCAATATAGCCCATCAATGTGGCAAGCGTCCAATATGCCATGTGCCATTCTCCCATTGGTATCTTGGCACCTTTCCTAAAAATTACTAAAGAACTAAAAATCTACTCAAAATTCTAACTAAACCCAAAGTATAAGCTCTTTTGCCAACTTAAGCTCCAAAAATTTTCTTTTTTCTAGGTATCCCAACTTCTACTTAGGGTCATGGCTAATAGGGTCAAGGCCTAACGTTTTTTTAAGTGGGGTTTTATAGCCTAACTCGGTTTTTTGAACCGGTTCGGACCAATTTTGGTGTTTTTGACAGTTATGAGTCATTTCGAGCCAATTTTGGTCTGTCCAAAAGCCGTTATGCTCTTGGTTTTGTGCCAAATTTCTATAGGGCACCTATTGCTAGAAAATAGCCTAAAATTCCTTGAAAGAAGATAAACTTCAAGGAGAGTTCGTGGCGACACCAAGGTACTACTTCCATTATTCTCCTTATTTGAAGAGCAATTGGAGAATTTCTAGGTTACCACCTTGGATTAAATCCAAGGGTTATTATTATTATTATTAATAATTTTATAATTATTTAATTTTTTCACAATCTGAACTATTGTAATCTCTAATTGCAATAGAACACACATTATTTTTGTATTTTTGTTGTTAATTGTAATGTTTGTTATTTATGGCACCGAAGAAAAATATTGATCTCTTAGAGATTGAAAAATTAAACAGAAGGAATTTCCAGACCTAGAATAGGCATATAACTTTTCTTTTAACCCATGAAATGACATTATATACATTAACAATACCAAAGCTATCTGAAAATGTTGAAAATGGCCAAAGTGGAAGTGGAAGCAGCAAAAGAACCTGGGACAAATGAGAAGAACATAATGCTTGGGCAAGAGCCTTGATTTTACATTGCATGAATGATGACGTTATTTCTTTTTTCAAAGACTATGAGACGGCCAAGGAAATCATGCATGTAGTTGAAAGTAAGTACGGATTAAGGTCAAATACTTATATACAATTACAATTAGATAAGTATAGTAGGACTTGCATGAAAGGGGATGAAAGTGGGGACAATCATGTGTTGCAAATGGAATTGATTTGCAAAAGAATTATAAGATGTTGGTCATCCTCTTACTGATAAAATGCAAATTACAATCTTACTTAATAGTCTTCCTTCATCTTGGAGTACATTGTTACATCTTTAACAAATAGTGGAAATGAAATGACAATGACTTCAGTTTTAGTACTTGAAGAACAAAGGATAAGAGGAGGAACAAAATAATGGATCGTCTAGTTTAATGATGGCTCAAGACACACGTTCTCCACGGAATAAGATAAAGCAAAAACAGTTCAAGAAAAAAGAACGGTTGAAAAATAGGAAGAGTAAACCATTTACTAGAAATTGTTTTAAATATGGAAAGAGTGTGCAATACAAATCACAATGTCCTAACGAAGGAAGAACAAAGGAAATTGTGATGATAGTTTCAGAAGTAATGCTCATGGAACCAGCGTCAAATTCATGGTTAGTTAACTTTGTAGCAAAAAGACAAATTTGTAAGAATAAAGAACCGTTTGTTAAACTTGAAGAAAAACAAATATGTGAGCACATAGTGTATGTGGACAATTATTCATATTGCAATGTCTTGGGGTAAAGTACATGCAAAGTTTATGTAAAATGGGTTAGTTATTTTGTTTACTGATGTATTGTATGTACTTAGTATTCTTAGATATTTAGTATTTGTGCTTGTACTAGATCAAAAAAGCTAGACAATTGAGTTTAAGTTTGGAACAATTATTATTTGTAAAGGTAATGTATCAGTGATAGGTGTGATGACCACAATATGTATATAATCAATATTGATATTTATAATAAAGTATCTATTTCTGATTATTTGAATGTATCTGAAAATTGTACATATTTATGGCATTTAGAATTAGGTCATTTAAATAATAAAATGTTCAGAATGTATAAAAGGGGATTGATACCACAAATAAATTTGGATGATTTTGATATATGTGAACCATGTCTCTAAGGAAAACTGAGTAGTAAATCACTTTCTAAAAGTTGGAAATCCATAGATTTTTTTGAAATAATACGTTTTGATGTTTATGCACCTCTTAAATAAAAATCCCATAGGGGATTTGAGTACTTTATTACTTTCACTGATTTCTATTTAAGATATAGGCATATTTACTTACCCAAATACGAATCTGAGGCAATTACGAAATTTAAAGAATCTAAAGTAAAAGTAGAAACCCAATTAGGTAGGCACATTAAAAGTTTGAATAGTGATAGAGGAGTAAAATTTGAAGCTTTGCATAATTTCTGTAAATTAAATGGTATAAGACATATTTATACTATACCACATAAGTCTCAACAAAATGACATTGCAAAAAGGCAAAATAGAACTCGATTAGATATGAAAAGATCAATCAAGGCATATACTGATCTACCAACACAGTTTTTTAGGGGAAGCATTATCGACTATGGCATATATATTGAATAGAGTTGAAACCATAACAAAACCTTTTAAGCAAACTTTTGGTTACATACGTGTTGGGAGCAGAGTTGGACATCGCTCGTTACGAAGTCACATGCACGATCGTTACCCGTGGTGCGACGAAGGGAGTCAGAGTGTGCGGATGATCCCTAGGGGAGACCATGGTGCACATCGTAATAAATGAATGCTATCTGTATATAAATGTGAGTTTTGGCACGAGTGGCTATAATTGAAGCACTTTTTGGTAAAGAATACGAAAATGGTATTTTTGGATAATCTCTTATGATTGTTGTGCTCATTTGTTTGTATGCTTCCATGATTGATATTCTTGGTTTTTAATCTATGGATTTACTTGCTGAAATTATGAGAAATCATTATGGTGTTCCCACCTGCGGTTCCGTTTCATGGAATCATAGATTTTGATGCAGAGGACGGTTATGAGCTTGGAGGATCGGTTTTGTTTGAGAAGTGAAGACTTGGGTACCTTTCCCCTTACGTAGCGTTATTTGGTGTCTCCTTTTTAATTATTCGGATGACTGTATAAAATTTTATGTTGGGGATTGGGAGACTGGTGGCTTACGAATTATTTTGTTGGAGTTGTAATTTGAATTTCTAGTACTGTTAATTGACTGTCCTTTTTATTTTATTTTTTTCCACAACAAATTGATTATACGCATTTTTGAGCATGCGAGCACACACTATATTTTCACGCTTCGCGAGGGGTGTTTGACCTAAGCGGCTAACATCTTGGCATCATGACTCCTGCCTGAACACAAGTGGGGGCAAAGGGTGCCACAAAAACCCTTTTTATTAAGGCCTTTAGGTAGTAGTTGTTGAGATGTTAGCTTTATGTCCCTTCCACCTTTCCTCTTTACGTGTATGGCTTTACTTTCCATGCTACAGTCCTTGTCTTGTCTTGTCTTGTCTTGCCTTTCCCTCCTCTTCCCTCTTCGTCTTGATGATGGTCATCCAGTTGGCTGGGCCTAGAATGCACATTTTATCCCTAGCACTTACATTAGGAAGTTTTCATATTGACATAGTTTCATATAATCCAAAAGATTGTAAAACTCATTTTGTTGTAAAATAAATTTATCTCATTGCATTGAATAACAATGTGTAGACTTTTTTATGTACGGTTTGTATGCAGATTTAATACATTTCTTTCAAAGACCCGATTATATGTAGAACTTTAGAAGGACTTCCTTGATTTAGATCTGGGTCAAATATTTTCGGACTCATGTTCGAACGGAATCAGTATAGAAGCTCTTCCAGTACAAGCCTGACCACTTAAGTAAAAAGAGCAACACGATGGAGAATGTTGTGGTTAATGGCAATCATTGGCCTTGATTGAACTTTGGCATAGTTGTCGAATATTTGTTGAGTCAGTGATGATTAGACAGTAGCCGGGGCCTTGAACTCCTGCAAACTTCCAAAGGAAGACTAGGAAAATCACTAAAAGAAGGAGATGAAGATTCGGGCTGAACTCAGAGAGAGAGAGAGAGAGAGTAGGGATTAATTTCTGTAAAGGTACGCCAAGAATGGAGGAGTTGCTTTGATGAAGGAGCTGAAAAATATATTGCAAACCATGTATAATTTTGTTCATCATAGCCAATGACATCATCCACTCTCGTCTACATGACGGAACCAGTTAATCCTAGCATGATTCAGGACTCAACAACATCATGTGTAACACCCCGGTTCTGGATGGGTTGAAGAGTTACTACTTGTCACTCAAAATCATGTCTCAATCATATATTCATAGACTGAAAAGTTTTCACCGACACATACAACTTGCTGTTTCAAATCAACTACTCCAAAATGAATAATCTAAAACACCACATGTAACTCCCGCTCCTTTCTTCTTACGTAAGCTTCTCTCTTTCTTACGTAAGGCTCCTCCTTTTTGACGTAAGCAAATTCTGTTGACGGAATTATACAACAGTCTGCCATTCTTTTTAGCGACTGCGAGCATCGTCATGTGTGCCGAACTATGACGACGTGCCTCTCGAGATATTAGGTGACTTCTAAGGTACGCCCAGTGTTTTAAATGTACTGAAAATATTTATATGTGGTATTTCCAGTATCGTTGTGTTAAACTTGTTTTTAAATGAGACAATTATAATATTTTGAAGAGCTCCAAAATATTATAATTTTTGGAGATCATTTTAATATTAATTATTAAAATGATTTTAGTTATTTGAAATATTATGGGATTTAAATTATGTTGAAAGCTTTAATTAATTTAATGGTTTTATTCTTTTAAAGATATTAAATAAGACTTCATCATTTATTAATGATGAAGAAATATTATTTTATAAACTAAAGTTAGTTTAAAATAATATTTACCTTAATTCCTTTGAGTGCTTTTAATTAAGTTAACATTTACGCATTTTCAAATTAGTATTTTAATATCTCAACGTTAGATCATTTTGAGGACCCAAAGACGAAGGGACTGGATTATAAACCCAGACCCTCTCTCTTTTCCCTCACTTTTTCCCCAGCCCTCTCTCTCTCCTCCCTCTCTCCTTCGGCGTACGTGATACGCAGTCCCTTCTGCCCGAAGCTTCCTTCCTCCAGCCCAGTGCCGCTGTGCGTCGTCCTCTCTCACCGCCGGCACCGTCGCACTCCTCTCCCTCCGGCGAGTCCAACCACGACAGCCCCTCTCCCTCACACTCTTTCTTCCTCTCTGCTGGAAGTGCAAAGCTCGAATGGGCTTGATGCACGTAGCGTCGCCGTGCTCCGCCCAACGGCGCCACCACTCCCACGGTAGCTTCCTCTGCCACCGGCCACCACCCTCCAGCAAAACCAGTACCTCCCATGCAGCCACCTTCCCTGTAGCACGCACGCACAAGAGACCCATGCACGGCTTCACCGTGCGCGACTCCCACGACCACCATGGACCTCCCCTTACCTCCCCCTTCCTCCTTCACGTGACCCATGGCCTGTAGCCTCTCCTCCATGCATGGGTTTCCCCCTCACGCACACACGGGTTGCACGCCGTGCACAACCACCCACGGTGGGTAACCACCATCATCAGCCTCCTTAGGCCACCACCAAGCCAACCCAACCTCCCATGGCCCCGATCTGTCACCCATGCACGCACACTCTCTCTCACTCTCCCACGGCCTTTCCTCCACTGCGCTGCCAGATCAATCGCCGTGAGCCACCGTGGCGCCACCTCGACACCACCACGAGATCCACCGTATTTCCCTTAGCCAAGCCCTAGGTCCAAACCACCACTTTACGTGGTGGGTAATCACTGCACATGATGGACAGTCACTGCGCGTGACTGACTGCCACTGTACATGGTTAGGTACGCTGTGTACCGCCCTTCATAGCCACCAACATAAGGCTTTCAAGAGCCCTTCCAAGACCACACTTAGCTATCCAAACGCCCAAACAGTCAACGTACGTGGGTTAACCGCCACGTACGACCTCTCCAACGTCATCGGCTGTGACGATCAGCGAGCAACGCACGGGTTATCCCTTCGATGGTATAACTCTCTATCCCTTTTAATTATGTTAGATGTTAATTAGTGGACTAGGTTGTGGACTGTGCTATTAGTATTTGTGGAGTTCGTTGTATTGAGATGCGCTGTGTAGTGCGCTGTGAAGTGTTGGGCATATATGTGTAGTGTGGTGATGTGATGTACCGTATATGTGAAGTGTTGGGCATATCTGTGTAGTGTGGTGATGTGATGTGCCATGTATGTGAAGTGTTGGGCACATCTGTGTAGTGTGGTGATGTGATGTGCCGTGTATGTGAAGTGTTGGGCGTATGTGTGAAGTTTTGTGGACTGTGCTGTGTAATGTAGTTGTGGAGTTGTGCCGTAATGATGGCGTGGTTGTGCTGTGCAGTGTAGTTGTGGGGCATGTGCTGTATGGATGTCGTGACAAGTTGAGTGGGAACAGTACACGCTAAGTGTACTTTGTGTGTGGCGTAGTGTGGGATAAGGAGAGTA
This sequence comes from Juglans microcarpa x Juglans regia, assembly GCF_004785595.1. Taxonomy (NCBI): domain Eukaryota; kingdom Viridiplantae; phylum Streptophyta; class Magnoliopsida; order Fagales; family Juglandaceae; genus Juglans; species Juglans microcarpa x Juglans regia. The sequence continues at coordinate 12,071,049 of NC_054608.1, forward strand.
TATATAGAATATATTCTCCTGGCGTATGTGAAGTGGGAATAGTACACGCTGAGTGTACTCTATGTGTGGTGTAGTGTGAGATACTCTCCTGGCGTATTGTGGATTGGGAAGAGTACACGTAAAGTGTACTTTGTATGGCGTGGTGTGTGAATGGAGTACACATGAAGTGTACTCCATATGGTGGAGTAATGCACCATGTGGCGGGTATGCCATAATGGTAATGTGGCGTAATGTGTGTAAATGGAGTACACATGGAGTGTACTCTATGTGGTGGAGTGATGTACCATATGGCGTGTATGCCATAATGGTGATGTGGCGTGGTATGTATGAAGGGAGTACTTGTGGAATGTACTCAATATAGTGGATTGATGCACCATATGGCGAGTATGTCATAAGGGTGATGTGGCGTAGTGCATGTAAATGAAGTATGTGAAGGGAGTTGTACTCCATGTGGTAGAGTGATGCACCATAAGGCGGGTATGTCATAGTAGTGATGTGGCACATGTGAAGGGAGTATACGTGGAGTGTACTCCACGAGGCAGCGACACTCCTTGTGACGTGTCGCAGAGTAAGGATGGTTGTGCAGTTGATGGGTGTAGAATCTGGTGAATAGTGTCAAAAATTGTGGAACAATGTCCCGAAGTAGTTATGGTGCAGCCTGTAGTCTGAGGTGACAAGTGTCACCGTGATGGACTTATAGCTAGGAGTATGCGTGAAGTAGCAGAACAAGTGTAAGAGTACGCAACGGAAGCATGATTGGGCAACGTCACGAAGTGACGTGGTTATTGACAGTCATGCTTATGATGGATAAGGAGTTAGCTTTGGAATGGTGTAACGGGAACGTGACGAGATGTCACGATGTGACGGGAGTACGTGAGGAACCGTACTCGTGATGAATAAGAAGTTGGCGTAGAAGTGACGTAACAGGATGTCAGGTGACGTGACAAGGTCACAGTGTAGCTTGAGAGTAGTCTCGAGCTATGTGACGTGACGTAAGACGTAGTTGTGAATGGTGCCTTGTTGCACTAAGTGTTGGGATGAACTGTAAGAAGGGACGGATAGCATGAAGAGTCATACTAGTCGAGTTAAGAGAATGTTGGTATCGGAGTATGACCCTTGTCTTTCCGAGCAGGTGATCAACATGTTATATGTTGATCTTAGGTGATAAAGGGGTAAGGTACATGTGTAATCTGGTTAGACACATGTGCTGGACGGATTCACCATATGTAATGGGTAATCTGTCCTAAGCACAGTTACACAGTGCTTAAGCCTCAGAGTCGTGTGGCTAGTATGGATGGGAATGAGGATTAGGATGGGCTAAGATGTATAGAGGTAGTGACGGGTGTATTGTCTAGGATTGGAATGCGTGACTTAGTTGGTCTGAGTCATGCATCAAGATAAGTTCAATAAGGAGAATAAGACGAATGTCTTAGTGTGTTAATCCTAAGGTGAATCATGGGTTCACTTTAGTGAATGAGCACTTGAGGCAAGACGTTGAGTTGGAAGATGCGGTGACCGCAATGGGTCCCTGAAGGTTTTAACGCAGTAAAGGGCACGTAAGTGCACGGGATAGAATGAGAGTGTTCTAAGTATAGTGTAGTTCTATTTCTAGTTCAGTTGCTTATGCACTAGATAGAGAATGACGTTAAGATGATGTATGCATGTAGGTTGCCAGCTGACACTCGCATGAATGGACTGCATGGTATGAAAGTAGCATGGAGTACAGGTAAGTATTACGTTCATGCCCTTCTGGAGTTTTCTAGAAATTACGACACGAAAACGAAAAGCTTTTATCTTTTTAAGAAAATGCTTACAAAAGAAGATGCCAAGTTTTCAAACGTATATGTACGTATGGCCCTTCCATGAAAGCCTCTTTTTACGCACCCAAAGTTATTAATTATACGCATGTGAATGGATGACTATAAGATGTATCTATTGTATGTATTTTCAAAGAAACGAACTGATGTAAATGCACGAAAGATGAGCTTGAGCCGTTGCCTTCGTGGATCCTATGGACCGACTCTGTCGCGAGTGCCGCGAAGTGATGCTCGCGGACAACGCGAAGGCCGACGTCCAAGGTGATGCTTACGGATGCCGCAAAAGGCGAAGTTTGAGCCCATGCTTTATGTTTTATGAACGGTGCGAACTGATACTTTGTGAATGCCACGAGGTGATGCTCGTGAAAGTCATGAAAGAGGACGTTCGAGCCCATGCTCACGAAATGATGTTTTCTCACGAAATGATGTTTTCTCACGAAAAGAAATGTTTTCTCATGTTAAATGAAAGAAAGAACTGAATGAAAGCTCTAGCTCTTCAGAGCTGGCATGAACGAATGTATGAAAGAATGAATGAAAGTATGAAATGTATGAAGATACGTAACGGCCATATGAATGAATGAAAGGGTACCAATGAATGGGCAGATTGTAATGCCGGGTAAGTAGTACTGGTAGTGCACCCAGTGCTGCCCCCTATGAAAAGGGATTCCTAACCTGTGGCCACTGGCGGAATCCAGGTCAAAGGGCCACTAACCCTAACACACGGGGCGTAACAGTGTGTACCGGCCTATGAAAGTGAAAAGAAAGAATGTACGTATGTACGTATGTACGCATGCACGAACACACTTTAAGAAATGAAGACACTGGCGGGTGAAACGTTTTACGAAAAGAAAGGAAAATCCCGTCCAGTGACGTTTTCAAATGAATGCACGTATGCACGCATGCATGTATGTATAGTATGTACGAATGATGAATGCATGAATGAAAACCTACGTTATTATATTTTAACTGCATGGAGTAATGCTTACGAGTCTTCGACTCATTTTAGTTTTTATGTATGTCCCTCCCCCCACAGGGATAGAAATGAAGTACGCGTCGGGACGGACACGGCCCATGGGGAAGAGCACGGAAGTCTAGGCATGAGGTTTAAATGTAAGAGAGACTTTTTTTTATTATTAAAAATGATGTTTTCCGCTGTAAACCTTTTTTATTGTAAAAGCACATTTTTATTTTATAACGTAGAGTCTTGCACCCTGGGAAGAAGCAAAAAGTTTTAAATCGGACGGTAATTCCCGTCGTCCTTTCTCAAAATATTTTATAAAAAGACCCACCACAAGGACGGGCGTTACACCACAAAATCTCAAAATAAACCTCAACCTTCCAAAATACCCAATCGACAAAGCAAAACAGAACTATTGAATAAAATACTCAGATAACCAAAGTACCTTCTTTGTACTTATCCCACCATGCTCACGCAGCCTTATATATGACTTATAGTCTTGATCCCCAGCTGTATCATCAAAATTATCTGAAAAATGTTATGAAGATAAGGGGTGAGTTATCAACAACTCAGTAAGTAAAGAACATATACTAGTATGTAAACATGAGCCTTTTCAGACAGTTCGGTATGCAGAAACAAAACATTTCATTTTCATATGCAGATCTCAAAAATGAGTTATCAGAAAATCAGAGCGACTTTTCATACTTAAAAACCAACTGTTCATATTAAAAGATCATTTTCATATTCAAAAACAATTTGACATAACATAACTGAACATTTTATCATATCATATCATATTATATCATATACCTTATTTAACCCCTGTGGTAGGGTTGTGCTATCCCTGGTGGCCAAACCAGGTATTATCATATTATGAAATTTTCTCTTATCCATTCTCGAAGCCCCAAGTGTGCATACATGAAAGAACACATAAAAGACTACTTTGTTTCCAAAGTGGGTGCACTTATATCATATCATATCATATTGGTACCAACCATATCACGTGGACCAGTATCATCATATCAGAACTATATTTAGAATCTGAATCAAAACAGATAAGTATGCCAAAGGTTTTTCATATCCATATCATATCAAACCACATGCCGAACACATTCATATTATTTTCAGATGATCAATAATTGATCCAAAACATTTCATATCACATGTATAAAAATCTCAATTTTCTTATTTGCTATTTTGCACATTTCAGAAACATGTCAAATATTGCTCATATTTACACTATTCATGTCAAAAATATTTTTCTCTTTCATATAGATTTTCATGAGCGAATGCAAAACACATATACTGAGGTTGTTTTCACGTTTTCTTTTAAAAACATATCATGAACATTTTACAAACCAACCTCAGTTCATTTTCCTTTTTATGCAAATCTAGCATAGGAAAGCTGCTTACCTGGACTTTTTAGCTTTTCTGAATCTTTCCACAATTGTGCCAAATGAATACCAATCGTCACATATACGGAATACTAAACGTTACTAAACTTCTAAAAGGACTGTTAAAACTCTCTATCTACTTAAATTCATACTACGGAAATAGTTTTGATAGATATCTAGTTATCAGAAATCTAATAAATATATTATCATTAAAAATAATCTTAACTTATTATAATAATATAATTTTATTAAATATGGCCAAACAACTTAAATTCATTTCAAAAATTAACTTAATCATATTTAAAACTCATATCTCTATAAACTATTATTAAAACGATAATTTAATATTGCCAACATATAATCTAGTAGGAAAACATATATTTCTTAAGCAATAGTAATTCATAAAATATTCTTAATAATACTTATATTAAAAATCATGTAAACTGCTAATCATATCTAAATTAAACCAATATCAAAGATTTATTCTATATAATAGGCTTAATGTGTTTTAATATAAAAGATTGAACACTTACTATTTACAACTTCTTAAAATATTTATATCAAATTCAAATAATGTAAAAAGTAGAAAAATCATTTAGTAAGATATACTCTAATCGATTTTAAAGGATTTAGAATAAAATAAAATCTTATTATTAATTTACTACGGAAATAGTTATAACAATTATTACAATACAACTAAAATTTTAGATCTTTAAATACTATCTACATAAAATTATAATTTTACGCTAAACATGACTTACATGAAACATCTCAAATAAATCAAACTCAATATCAAAATAAACATCAAATGGCAAGAAAACATATTGACTTATAAACTAGATGTAGTAATATAAATATACTTAAAACAATTTCTTTATTATGCTTTACAAATGCTATAGGACAAAGTATTTAAAGTGGCTTATTTATACCATTCAACAAATCTGTAGGTAGGGGCCAAAAACCAAAAATGAAAATACTTCCTTATGAAAATGCAAACGGAATACTGGAGAAAGACAAAACCGTGAGATAAAGTCTAGGCTCACCAAGAGGAATGGCCAGGGACGACGGAAGCGGTGGCTGGCTAGGTTGACAATGTACGGCGCGGCTGAAGAGCACAGAGAGAGAGAGAGAGAGAGAGAGAGAATGAGATAGAAACCAAGAGTAAGAGTCGTGAGGGGAAGACAAGGTGAAAGTGATAGAGGCTTACCGTGAGGGGTGGAGGTGGTGCACGGTGGTGCAACCATGGATTGAGGAGCTGAGCACGGTGTCAGTGGTGGTCAAAAGATTGAACCGTGTCCAGAGCCCTTATCTATCTACTGTGAATGGCCGTGCGAGGGGACTCTTGGGCCAACGGCTAGTGGTTCGAGATAGGGCTCATGGTGACTGGGTGGTTTGGATGCGGTGGTTGGGTTGGATCGACAGTGGGTGGCATTCGGTGCACTCGGCGGTTGGCAGCGTCGTGTGGTGTTAAACCGTTAAGCATGGGGTTTGTGCTCTGTTATGAGTATTAAAAATAGAGTGTTTTGGTTTGATTTATAGAGGATGGAGTAGGCTTGCAATTTTGCGGTGAGGGATAGAGGATGGCTTACTCATCCGTGGGTTGGCAACGGTGATGGTGGTCGTTGGTGGAGATGTTGCGGCTTGGGTTGTGTAACAGTTTTGAGTGGCTAGCTGGACATGCATGGTGGTTGGTGTTTCGTGCAGTGGCTGTCGACAGCAACAAGCATTGGGCAGCTTCCATTGTGCAGGAGTAGTGGCTTTGTTGGTGGCCATGGTTGCTGGTTAACAAGTGTGGACAACCCACGGTGGCCATGGAGTTGGCTTCTCGGTAGTGTGGGTGGGAAGGGGCTGTGCTCTATTTTTGGTGTAGGGAAGACAGAGGTTGAGTGCGATGTGGGGAAGGGAAAAATAAAATTAAAAGTCAGTGTAAAGGGGAAACGAAGGCATCGGGAAGTAGTTATGGAGATTTGAAACCCAAAAAAAATGTGGGGAGAAGAAAAAGGAATAGGGGGATTGACGTGCATGGCAACGGTTACTAAGCTTTTTTCCTACGTGCATGCAACAATTACCGAGCTTTTCCAATGTGCATGGTGGTTGGTTGGAAGAAATGACTTTGAGGGGAGAAGGGCACATGGCTTTGGGTCCATTTCAAAAAAATTTGGACCTACATCTTGATGGTAAATGAACTTAAAATAAATAAAATAAAATAACACTTAAAAAATTTGAATGCGAATTTCGTGCTGGCCAGGTGTTACACCATGAGGCTTGGTTTTAATGCATAGACGTTTCATTAAGTGAAATTTCAAAGAACTCAAATGTGCTACATGTACACATAATTTTATGCTTAATATTATATGTACTAAGTGGCATATCTATTTTATCAATATTTTCTTTTTTAATTTGAATTTCAAATTTAGAATTTTAAAATTCACACCATTTGCAATAGTTGACACATCAACACATAAGGTTATGTAAGTACAATTCTAAATATAGATAGCATTTTTCAACTTAACTTGTATTAGGTTGTGAAAGTCAGCAAAGATTGTTTTTACTGGCTTTCTTAAAAATTTGTATGGACTCGTGTTATTTTCTACAAAAATTATAAGATAAAAAGTTTTATTGAACGATGATCAACGTCCATCACGAAGCCACCCCCATCGTTGGCAGTAGGATCGGGGCCGTCTCGTGGTGGCCGCCACCACATGGTGACTATTAAGTTATTTTTAATAAAGATAATTCATACACCCTCCATAAAATCTAATAATAAAATTTTACATAGTACTTAATAAGCCCCACCACTTTTATAGGATTTTTAAAAGAGTTATCTCCAAAAGTTTTCACAACTATTTAGAAATATCCATTTATTTTCAACACATAACATCCAACCTCATAAAGCAGTAACAAACGGTATTTGAGGAAATAAAAAACAAACATTTCCAAATTGTGTCATGAACATACGTTGTAGCATGCGCACAAAGAGGCTGCAATCTTTATGCAATTATCCTCCAGAACGGAAGTTGTGCTCCTCCATGTTGAGGCTGCAAGTTTCAGGCACTAATCCTCCTAAATAGGAGTTGTGCACCATGTTGAGGTTGTAGGGTCATCAAGATCATCGGCGCATGAACATAAGTTGGTGACATGGAAAAAGAATATTGTCGGACAATCATAGCTAGTGCCACTTTTGTCTCAACCAGGGCTAGATTCTGACCTGCACAGATTTTGGGTCCAAACCCGAATGGAAAATACGAGGCTAAATGCTTTCGAGACTCTGAAAAATTCAATGGATTGAATTTATGTGCATCTTTTCCCCATATTTCAGTATCATGATGGACGGCTATAATGAGCAAACTGAGTTCTGTTCCTGTTGGAATGTCGAGTTTCCCTAGCTTAACTCGTTTGGTTGTTTGCCGACACACGATTGGAGCCACTGGGTAGAGGCGAAGTGCTTCATTCAATATCATACTCACCTGTTGAGAAAACAACAAGACATTCACACTATTTCATGGTTGAGCTTAGTTTGCCATCCATTTAATGCTAAATTATTCGAGTGATTAACATATGCATAATCATGAAACAAGTAATAATGTATAATGTCTAGCTTACAACTACAAGTTCTCGATCATTGTTAGCAGCAGCTTAGTCATATTTTGGTGCATGGGTGTTTAATGCATAATCATGAATAAATATGGATCTAGAAAAATTATCGTATACTAAGATTCTCTGTAATTATCCGTTTAAACATTTCCTTTGATTTACATAGAAATCAACACAGTATGTGAATCCCAATATATATATATAGTTAATGTTGTGGTGTGAGTCTACAACTCAGTATAATTAAATAGTATTATATGGTCGACACATCATGTCACTCTATCTTGTAATTGTAGAAAATCTTTTAGACGAATTTATTGGGTCCCATGATCGAATTACAATGTCTCTGCTTGCATGTAATTGGTAGTATGCAATAGCTATGTTCTATCCAATGCAAGAGCTAGAAATAACTTATATGTAGGTGACTGAAGTTAAATTAGATAATAGTTTATATATATATATATATAAATAAACTTGTAAGGGGATTTTCCCACCTCACAAGTCCATTGGGCCTTAGCCTGATACCCGGCCCCAGGGTCCAAGCTCACCCATGAAGCAAGACACCTACAAGGAAAAGTAAACAGGTGGCTAATGGGATGGACGAACTTGTCACTTGACATATCCCGGCCACATTCCGATTATGGGGATTTGTATGGGGAAGAATGGGAAAGACGGGGAACCCTTGATCCTCAAATATTGGAACATTGACGGTCCACTGAAGACTTGACAAATTAGGGAACCATACTACCCGAGCTATATGCCTCGTTAATGACTCTGACAAAAGGAACAGTATGATGGACATAGACTCCATAGGGGCAGACACGATCTGTCCCCATCCCAAACTCCCGGTATAAATAGCAACTCTTAGGTACGAGAGACTCTCTCTAATCCCTAGACTCTATTACTTATTTACAAACTTTCAAGAGATTTTACTGACTTTGGCATCGGAGACTCTCCAGCTTCAAGGCCATCCTTTCTCAGTTGCCTTCTTCTCTATTTTTGCAAGCCCAGTTCTGAATACCTGGGTTGCTGGAACTTGACCCAAAGGCATACGAAATACGACGTTAACAAAACTATTATCTAATATATATATATATATAAACTATATATATACCCATATATATATCCGTTGTGCATAATAATGTAAAATGAATAAATTCTAATTGAAGATGCAAAATAGTGTTATCGATATGTTCATCAACTTTAAAATGCTTAACAATGAGATGAAAGCTTGTCGATGCTACAACAATGGGCAGGAAATTAAGTGAGGAATATTTGAACTCACTGTCTTAAGGTCGTTTAAATTCTTAGCTGTGGGATGTAGATTATCTTCAAAAACCTTGAAGACTTCTTCCCGTGCCTTACTTTGCCATTCTTGATGTGATGCTAGAAGGACGAGTGCCCAAGTCAAAAGATTAGCACTTGTTTCCTTTCCTGCAAAGTAGAAATTCTTACAATCATCTATGATTTCCGTCACCTCTAATTTCTCTTCTGTATCATCGTGATTCTTGTGAGAAGATAGCAATAGACCAAGTAAAGTTTCTGAACTTTCTCTCCCCTTTCTTTTATTGTTCTCTATCAGCGTTTGAATGGATTCTCGTGATTCCTTCTCAAGCCTCCACCCCTCTCTATTATTCTTAGTGGGCAAAAACCTACAAATGTACGTATATCATTCATTCACAAGTATTGATGTTTTCCATCCTGACTTTTATCATCCTTATAAGTCCTATAGCCAACCGATATATCAAAAGTAGTTTTATATTTAAATTGTAGACTTATTAGCCCACTTAAAATATGTGGTATTAATTAGTGTGATCGGAGATAACAAGATCCAGGATAAAGAACCTCCTGGTTTGGTTACACAGAACCAAACTATCTCATCTGATCTGATCTCATCATGATTACAATTTTTTCAAACTCCCACACAAAATATAATAAACAATTCAGTTTTATCAAATTCTAAAACAAAAATAATTTTAAAAAATTATATAATAACAATATTTTATTCAATTTTTAACAAAATATCTTATCGCAACTAAACTGTGTAACCGAACGAGGCCTTATTGGTCTTTGTTCATTGAAGGCAAATAGTCCATATAATATAGAACAAACTCATTTGTCAAAATCACTAGACTTTCATGAATAGTATAGTACTCCGGGAGTAGATGGAGAGACCATCATTCTCATCGAATAGGGAATAAATAGTAAGGCAAATAAAAGCTAGAGGACTTGGGTACGAGTACTCCGGTTCTAATTAAATCACCTTTTTTGGAAAGTTCAGAATAGTAAGGTAAGCCTATGATGAGAATCTTGAACATGTACTACTTGATCACCTGAAACCAGGAAGGTAGACGCTTCTATAATCTGGGGTGACAAGGCGTAGTTGCTGCTCTTGTAACATGAAGATCCTCTTCCCCTCCTCAAAGCTACTTCCAAATGCAGTTCTAGATATTATGTCTGCAGAAAGGTTTTGAAGTTCTTTGTGCACTTCCATCTCGAATTCGTCTCTTCCTCCTCTCTCTTCCTCCCACTTTTGGAGCATCTGTCTAGTACTAGCCACAATATCTGGCACCCAACCCTGCCATTAAATGAATATACAAAGCATAAATTACCTTAACTTTCTACGGTTTCAGTTGAAAAAAAAAAAGATGACATGAAAACGAGTACGAAGAGTAGTATTGGTATTGAAAAATTACCTTAACTTTCTCCATCTTAAAAGCTTGGTTTGCGATTCTTCTGTGAAGGCTCCATCTCTCACCCTTCAATGCAAATATTCCTTGTCCAAAGAACATCTTAATCCGAGGGCTAGGGTCAATACTCTCAAATGATCCACTGGTGTTCATGAGAACCTCCTTTATCATGTCAGGATCGGTGATAGCCAGCCTGGGCTTAGACCCGAACCAATCCAGAAACGTCCTCCCATACACAGCCGACCACTCGGAATGGTATGGACTTAGCCGGTGAAGGATGTCGTGGTCGTCCCAAGACATGGCCTTCAACTGAGCTTCGGCATACATCCGCTGAATCTCCGGTGTGTTTCCAACAACAGGACGGTAGGGAGGACCTCGTATGCCTTGCCTGCGGAAATGGTCTTGGATTCTCCACGGCAACCATAAAACTGAGTGCAGGAGTTTCAAGAGGAGGAAGAAGATCGTCATCACGATCAGGAGCAGAAGCAGGTTCATTTTTTTGGGAGCTTGATGAGAGAGAGAGAGAGAGAGAGAGAGAGAGAGAGAGAGAGAGAGAGACAGACGAGTGTTTTGCTTGATCAAGAATGGTAGTACTGAAACAGATCGTGATTATAAGATTAAACAATTAAACTGCCGATCGTACTGATTAGTAATAATGCAGGCCAGAGTATAGTGAAAGAAAGTCACACAAAACCATTGAATACGACCATCCAACAAAAAAAAAAATCATCCAATAATGGACAAGAAAGACATAAAGTCAAAAGTGATCGAGTGATATTCAAAAAGTGATTGGGTGATATTCAAAAAGGTGAAACGTGAAAGCAGGTTGGACTCGGCTATTCCAAAAAATTATAGAGAATTCTATAAAAGAAAATTTCCGAATTTTCAGATTTCTCTGGATAAAATAATAATGATAACAATGATTTATTCTCCTCAATTTCACTCTCTCTAGATCTCTATTAAGGACACATTTTTTTCGACCTTTCCTCAATCATATTTTCTCCATTATATTGAAAGTTATATAAAGTCATGAGAAACTGTACAATCACCAAATATAATAGATTTTGCGCTCAAACGATGTAACGCCCCAGTTCAAAATGGGCTGGAGAGTTACTAACTGTTACCTAAAATCATCTCTCAACCACATAATATATATACTGCAAACTCTTTATAAAACTCATTGTTTCAAATCAAATACTCTAATATAATTAATCTAAGATACTACAAAGCCATCAAAACATCCCAATAACTAAAGTAAACAAAACAAAACAAAACTACTGAATGTAATTCTCCAGTCATCAAGTATCATCTTTGTACTTAATCTACAATACTCATATAGCCTTACCCATACTTTATATTCTTGATCATCGACTGAAACATCCAAAACATTTGAAAAATATTGTGGAGATAAGGGGTGAGTCATCAATAACTCAGTAAGTAGTGAACATATATTAATATGTAAACATGAGTTTTTTCACAAAGTTCGGAATGCAGTGCAAAACATTTTTAATGTCAGAGTGCGGAACCAAAACATGTTCTCAAAATATGAGAGCGAAAATTCAGAAACATTCATATTCAAAAATTCTTTGGCATAGCATAACTGAACATTATCATCATATCATATTGTATCAGAGCGTCATATCCAAACAGAGACATTGTTTAACCCTTGTGGTATGGTTGCACTATCCCCGGTGGCCAAACTGGACAAAGACAGAAGTGAATATTTCCTTTATTATTCTTAGAGTTTTGAGTGTACACACAAGAAAGACATCACACAAACCAATTTGTTTCCAAAGTGGGTGAACTCAGAGACAGAGAAGTTGGTACCAACCAAAATAGAGGCCACGATTTTACACCCGTGGTAATGTTAGAGTAGAAACAATGCCAAATACAGAATCAAAATGTCATGTCAAAGGTTTTCTGATCCCACATTATATCAAACAGAGTACTAAACAGACTCATATCATTTTCACATAATCAAAACAAATTCAGACCATCTTTAGTAATCGTGCCAAAAGTTTAAGATTTCGTATTCTTTCTTTTTGCACAATTTTGAAACAGAATACCAAAACTTTGCTCATATCTACACCACTCATGACAAAAATATCTTTCTCTTTTCTTATTTAGATACAATGAGTGATGGAGAACAAAATGACTGAGGTTGTTTTCCAATTTTCTTTTCATAATAAAACATGCATATTTTTCATAAAATAAACCCCAGTCCATTCGTTTTATGCAAAATCTAGCATAAGAACCCAACTTACATGATGACTCTTGCAATGTAATGTCTAAGCCTTAATGCTAACTCTAGTAATATCAACACCTAAACCAGAAAATACTAATATTATAACCTATTTCCGATCTGTATAAAAAAAATAATGGTGTAAACATTTAGTTCTTAAACGATGGCTTAACTAAACTTAATATTAAAACAATCTTATAAAGTATTACTACGAGCCCATAACCCGCACAAAGCGCGGACTGTTATTTATACTAAATTTTATAAATTTAAATAGTTGATTATATATAATCACTACTACAACTATTATAAAAATGTATATGAAATATATATAAAATGGAAAATGCCTACATAAAAGAGTTCACTTTACCAATAAATTGTAACACCCCGTTCCCGAAAAGACATTTTAGAATTTTCGAGGAGCCAGTGTGCTACTACTAAACTTGAACTTAAAACTTTTTTCTTTTTAAGAATGCACCAGATGCGAAAAATTTCCATAAAATAACAAACTTCAATAAATACTGAAAATCCAAAATAAGGTCTACGGAAGCACTTATGAAAAATAAGGAAGTCTCATGTGCTTATCAAAATAATTTATTTGAAACTTAGAACCATAAAAATAATCATAACATAATCTGTCTAGGCCTCTATCTCGCCTCCCTGGGTCAAGTTCTGTCCTGCAGTCTCGTCTTAATAAATGTCATCACCTGGGGTGGTTTAAAAAACATAAAAACAAACTAAAATGAGTCGAATACTCAATAAGCAACACATCATACAATAAACATAATAAACATAATGTTTCTTATAAAGCGTGCATATTCATAAATACATTCATAAATAACATGACATAAACATTAACTTATCTTTCACTTGTCATAGGCCGTTACCCACTGTTGATCCCCGTGAGTTAGGGTTAGCGAATCTAAATAGATTCCGATTCCGCCCGTGGCCGCGGGTTGTAGAATCCATACATAAGGAAGACAATACTGGGTGAACTACCAGCATGCACGACCTGGCAATGCAATATGCCCATAACATAGGTACCGTTTTTATATCATAACATAGGTCGTTACATATTTTATCAAATCATACTTGCATACTTGACACTTCATAGATTTCAAAAGAAATCACATACATATCATATCATAGATTTCAAAAGAAATCACATACATACTTGTCATATCGTATCATAGATTTCAAACGAAATCGCATTCTTTCATAAACGTCATGATACATGTTTCATCGCATAAAATCATGATTTTTCATAAATATTTTACAAAATAACTCTCTCATAAAATCATGCATTTCCTAAATAATTTCATGAATAGTCTTTCACATAAAATCATGACTTCTTCATAATTTTATCATATTTTGGGTACGTAAAAAGGGGCTTCCAATAAAGGGCATACATGCATAATATCTTTTATAAAAAGACAAACAACTCACTGTACTTACGCGTAAGGATATGATCATGCTACTTATCTCATAGTGCTAATCCAATATTTTCGGGCGCACTGATTTCCTATAAGATAGACACGTAGCTTACGTAAATTTCAACTTAAAGACATACCTCTTAATTAAACTAGAAATTCCAACTTAATCTATATTTTTCATTAACTTTGGTCTTTCAAACTCTAAAATCACATTGACTCTATAATATTGACATCAATTCTGTATATCTAGAGTTTATATGTCCCACTTAAAATACAACTCTATCACCATGATACAAATCTAATTAACCTCAAGCCCAGCCCATAGCTAAGTCAAATCCAATTTAAAAATACAAGTCCATTTAACCATTATTATAATCTGAAATAGTTGCAAATTCTAGCCCATAAAGATATTACCACATGAGCCCAAACAAAAGAATAAGCCCATCCCACCCTTAAACGGGCCTAAGGCCCACGGCCCAACAGGAACTAAGGTTCTTTCTAGAACCCGAAATCATGGCACATCTGAAAACAAGAAAAAAAAAAACAACAGCGTTTGAGAGAGAGAGAGAGAGAGATGGGTCTGCGATGGAGGAGCTCACCGAGGGAGGAGCTGCACGGCACGGTGGATGGAACCAAAGCGGCGCAACTAGGTTCCTTTGGGCTGGTTAGTGCGACGCCGAGAGAGAGGATGAGTGAGAGAGAACGGAGAGAGATTTTTTTCACACCACACAACGTGCATGGGGGCTTCGGGTGGTGGCGTTGGGCGTCACTGGGCGGTGGAGGCTAGACCTCCAGCGATATCTGTTGCTGCTGACGGTGGCGTCGCGGCCCACCAGTGGCAGAACATGGCTCTCGGTTTGGGGAAGGATGCTCTGTTTCGATGGGCTAAAACAGAGGAGCATCAGCTTCCACTTTCCACGGAAGATGATGATGGTGGCTACTGAGTTTGGGCTGCTTTCGAGGGTGGAGAGGAAGAGCTATGGTTGCTGCGTGATTGTAGTTGTGCGGTGGTCTTGCGTTTGCTCTACGGTGAGTGTTGGTTGTGTTTGGAGGGTGAACGCTAAGTGGTGAACCGGGGGGTCGCCGTGCTGCGGGACTGAACGTGGGGTTGGTTTCGGTTCTGAAAACCCTAGGATATATCAAAGGCAGTGTGTGTAAGGCTGTGTGTGAGTGTATAAATAAACACAGTGTCGTGCAAGCGGAGGAAACAGATGGAGCCGTGCATGCATTTTATTGATACGTGATTGGAAGACTCACGGTGGAGGGCATTGCAGTTTGCATTCTTTGGTGAGTGAAACGTGTATATGTATATATGTTTGAGAACCTAAAGAAAACCCTAGATAAAAATAAAGGAAGAGACGTGCATGTGCATGTGGGTGGATTAGGTTTGGTGCGTGTTTCAAATTCAAAGAAGAAAAAATCCGGTAGAGAGTTGTATTATGAAGAGGATTCATGGGTTTGGAGGGA
Source organism: Juglans microcarpa x Juglans regia (assembly GCF_004785595.1). NCBI lineage: Eukaryota > Viridiplantae > Streptophyta > Magnoliopsida > Fagales > Juglandaceae > Juglans > Juglans microcarpa x Juglans regia. The sequence goes on from NC_054608.1 coordinate 12,086,638, forward strand.
AAATAATAATAATAATGGAGATTTAACTCTAGGTTTATAAAAAAATCATCTGATAATTTGCTTTAACTCATAAAAAATTTTATCTGTAATTTTATTTCTAAATAAAAGATCGGGCCGTTACATAAATATTTCATGTAAAATGCCTATATAAAATGTATATGGAGAATGTCTGATTATTGATCGGCACCTTTTTTTGCACCGATGCTATAAGAGATTAAGGCACATTAATTTAATTTTTTCTTCAATATATATTTTATTTAAACAAAATGGAAGAGTTTCAAACAATATATTTAAAAATTACGTCTAGTACTAATGAATAATTATTTTTACTTATTTTATTTTGCCAAAAAATGTAGTAAACTGGGTAATTTTCAAAAGGCTCAAAATGATAGTGAAACTGTAATATGTTTGAAGGATATTTGTCGTTTATGGTTTCTTCTTCTTCTTTGTTTACGAATGAAAATATGATATAAGATAGTAGGAAGTTGCACCTAATGCATTAAGATAGACTTGTAGATATGTGTTACACATGTAAATGCAGGTTTTAAGATATATGGTATTGGCGACACTGATCCAGACATAAAGGGCACATTGCCTCTATTAAGATTGGTATAGACCATAAATTAATATAATTGATCAAATTACAATTTGTTTACAACATCTCTATCAAATTGAGCGTACTTTAGAATAATATGAAGTATAAAATGTTTATAAAATAATTATAAATATACCATTACCCATCTCGACGTGTTGAAAAGCTCTATGGTTTACTAAAGATAATAAAAATAAGAGAAATAATAGTTGTAGTCGTGAGTAAGCAAACGTCGTGTAATTACTTTGAAAAAAAGTGAATAAGTACGAGATCCACATAAAAAAAAATTAATTTTTTAATATATAGTAGACTCTACTCTTTTTCAAAGCAACTACGCGGCAATTGTGCACTCCACGATTATATGTAGCATTACTCTTTTAGAATTTTCTTCTGTTCTGCTTTCCTTCTATCAAACAACACCAATGTTTTACATTTTATAAAACATGCATTTACAGAAATCCTGAAAAGAGAAGACCCAAAGACTGAACTCACAACACGCAAACCCAAAGAAAAAAAAAACCATCAGACATTAAAAAAATCTATAATTTTTAAAAAATGTTTAAATAACAAAAGCAACGAATAGGAAAAGAAAACCAACAAATGGAAACAAAAAGCCAATCTACTTTGTTCATTCACCCCATGTTTGGGGACAATTTCAACAATCTTTATGTATTATTTGAAAGAAGGAACCAGGGAACCATTTTGAAAAGACAAAACCCATGATTTCAAAAGACAAAATTGCATAAGACAAAATTGATTTTTGACTATTTATTGCTTTAATGCTACTCAAGCAAGATTAAAAACCCAATACCATAGAGTTCATTTTAGAACAAACTACTGCAGAAAGGGCATTGCGAGCCATTAAAGTTCAAAAAGTCGAAGTAAAATACCACAATCTGACGATTGCCATATATCAATGCATACCAATGCATTTGCAAGTAACCAAAATTAACATTCTGGAAAACAATAAATCACTAACCGTTATAGCATCTGAAACAAAAATTTGTCACAATAACTCTACACCTGGAGCACAGTTTCATGTTGATTTACAGTGGCTTGGCCTCGTGGTCGAAGTGGCATTGATTTGAGAGAGAGCGAGCGGAGAAGAAAGTGAAAGAAAGAAAAGTAATTTTTCAAGATGTGTATGGTTTGAACCTTTTTTTTTTTTTTTCCTCAATTGGTGTTGTGAAAGACGGTTATTCTTTCAATCAGTTATTTTATCATGCATTTGGGTTACTTGGTTAACCGATTGGAAGACTTCGTTTGGATGTTAACCCAAGTTCACTGGAAATCAGTTCCGAAAATGAAAAACTTGGTAAGCCGAACCGGGCAAAAAGGTAAGGCCACGAAATTAATTTCACACATGCATGCATGAAATTTATCTGTCTACTGGGTGTATTTAGATGGTGAAATTAATGAGATATATATCATGTATCACAACCAATAGAAAAATTAGCAAAAATGATAAACATAATGTCATAAAACGAACATACAAAATATACTCTTCAGCAGATTTGTTTAAACCACTAAAAGATTTGACTACCAACAACTCACAGAATTGGATTTTTCTTCAGACAGAATAATAATTTTATTGTGGAGTTCTTTGACCGTAATTTACTTCGGCTCCCAGATATTTGACTGTTTACTAGTCTAATATTTAGCAATCGAGATATGCAAGAATAAGGCCCAAACCATGGATCAATGGAGGAGATGCCGATTCAAGAAATCAGTACGTTTAAAAGGAGTTCCTTTTTCAAACAAAAATGTTTTTTGAAAAACGTGTTGGTTCTTTTTTTTGTCTTTTTCATAGGATTGTCTGTTTTATCGTGTAATTATATAAAACTTGCAGTATGAATGCCAAGTAGGAAGTTAAATAGATTGACTCCCTAAAAATGCGTTGTGAATGCCAAGTAGGAAGTTAAAACTTGGCTTTTTATATAATTAAATAGATATTCAAATCTTAATTTAACACCTATTTTTAAAGAAATTATTTAAGAGTTTTTTTAATATATATTATTAAGTGTTTAATTAACGAGAAGTAACTAAGCCCAACAAAACTCAAAGTCGAAAATGAAATAAAACAACTAAACAAAAACCCCAGCTACAACATCCTAATTCCTAAGGCCTAAAAGAACATTTTTAAAATCAAAAGTCAGGGAACACGTGACAGTACCCAAGAAGGGTGGTAAGGTCACGAGGCTTCACAAATCTAGAGTATTCTTTGCTTATTTCGAAAAGGCTAAAACAGACGGCATAACAGAAAAAAAATAAGGAACCTTGACTAAAGGAAGGAGGCTCGCGCAACATACTCATTGAGAGAAAAAGCAACTGTGCAACAAAGCTGGTGCAATGGCACATCTAGTGGCTGGACAGAATCAAGCTCCCTGTGGTGTTCCTTATGGGTAACTGTAAAGTTCTAAGAGAAGAATTCATTTGTGCTTTTACACCGAGAACATCTGAGAGAAAAAGGAAGTGATCGGTGGATGGGGCTTACCGGAAACATGAGAATCTGATGAAGAGTGAGTGGCCGGTAGTTTCTGGGCTGATGAGGTCCTTCTCTGTGGTGGTCGATGGTGAATAGATCAAGTGGAACCCACAGAGATTTGTGTTACTCACGGTGGAGAGCCAGAGTGTGTGTGTGTGTGTGAGAGAGAGAGAGAATGAGAGAGAGAGCTGACTGGGGTGGTTCCGGCTTGAGGCAGCACCTTGCAGGGTTGTTTAATGGTGCAATGGTTGCTCTATTTCGAAGAGTAAAAATAAAGGCAATGCTTTTGTTGGCTCACGGTGTCGCTATGTGAACCGGTGGTGCAGGGGCAGTGGCACACGGCGGGGCTTTTCCACGGTGGTTTTTGTCTTGACAATGGGATGTGGAGCATGGCTTTGGTGGTTTGTGTGCTGCTTGGGGCTGCTGAAAGTGGAGGAGAATGGAAGGTTGTGGTTACTGGACATGGAGGATGGGAGTCGAAAGACGTGCAACGGAGTGACCATCTCTATATATATATGTGTGAGCAGGCTTGCGGTTTCGGGGTTGACGTGGAGGAGAGAGTGCCATGTTTCGGGGTGGTTCAAGCTCAGAGAGAGAGATAAAGGGACGAGGGAGAGCAGTTGTTGAGAAAAATAAGGACATGGATAACGAAAGGGAAAATTGTCGAGGAAAAGAAGTGCGAGAGGAAACCGTCGGGGGTGGGGAGAGAAGATACGAAGAAATAAAAATAGAAATAAAAATAAAAATAAAATTCATATCAGAAACGGTGTCATTTTCCTTAACTGGTTGGCGTCTCTATGGGCTTGGGTCAAGATTGAGCCCGGGTGATACAAATGACTTGTGAACATAGGAGTTTATGTCAAATTTTGTAAATCTATGTCTCTCCCTTTATTTACATTTTATATGTCGAAACACTGTATCAACGCCAATGTAATCATCGTGGGCCTTATGACCATATTGTTAGGCATCGGCTCTGCTACTAAATTTAATCTAGCCAAATAAGCAGTTGTTTTTAGGGGTGGCAATTTGTGTTCACAGGTCATGTAATATTATGGACATTTGAGTACTATATGAGTCAACTCAAACACGATCCGTTAAGATAACAGGTTAGACTTATAAACTTTAACATGACCTATTTAAATAACTAATAATATGATACGATCCGTTTTGACCTATTTAATAATTAATTAGAAATTAGTGAACACGACACAAGCCATTTCAATCCGTTTTGAGTAAATGGGTTGAAATGACCCACATAACCCATTTAACCCGATTCACATTGTCTCACATAAAAGTTAAAATGAATATTTATTAGTAACTACAATATCTCAAAAAAACTAATAAGATTTTCTAATAACAAAAAAAATATCAATATTTTTCAGATTTTAACATATAATAAAACCAATATTATAATCTGAACAATGACAAATATGATTATAATTCTAAAATCAAAATCACAATAATAAAAAAATATAAGCAATGTAGAAACATTAATATTAAAATCTGACAATAATAAAATTATAATTTTGAAATAAAATTTAAACGGGTAATTGCGGGTTGACCTTTTATTGATCCATTTATTAATTGTGTCTAGGAGGTCAATAAAAGTTGCAAATTGTAGCTATGGAAAGGAAAGTGATTTTTGATTATTAGTTTTGAAAAAAAAGGTTGGAATGAGTTAAAGTTATTAATTCAAACTATCAAGATTTTTGGAATATTTATGAAACCAACCATTCTCCATGCTTGCAACTGCAAATATAGAGAATGCTGGAACTCCTACAGAACCAGTAGCCATGGGCATGCACTACAACAAAATTGTCTTTTTTTGTGATGGTTTTTATTTTGCGACAAACATAAAACCATCACAACTGATAGTATTTTGTGATCATTTTAATTTATATATAACCATCACTAAAAATTGGAAATTTTTAATAACTTTCGAATGTATAAGATTTACATTCGAACAATACTTTTGTGAGGCTAACACTATATTATATATTCGAACATAATTAATTTAGCGTCATTTTAGACATTCAAAACATAACGTACAAATGTTCGATACAGCCGAAGTTCGAACGTATACTATTATGTTGGGACAATTGTGGAAAGCATTGGAAGAATGAAAGAATGACATTAGAATAGAATATTCGAAATTTATATATATATATATATATATATATATAAATATATTGTTTGTCTAGAATGTCGTTAATTTGCGACTAAGGTGCCACATATAACATTCAAAGATGATGTATTAACGTTCAAACTTGTTAATGTTACATATTTCGAATTTTTTTAACAACAATTATGTTATGTAATATAAATAAATAAAAACATACTATTAAATAACTAATTTTCCGGCCATTACATTATAAAGCAAAATATATAATAAGGGTGGAAAAAAAAATACACAAACACCATTTGAAGGAATGCGCAGCTCAATATGTTGCTTTTGAAGTCATAAAACAATGAGGCGTATCGACCTTATCAATTAGGATGACTAAATGATTAACACATAAGGATATTTAATTGGTCCTTTGACGATATTTGGTGTAACAGCCCGAAAGAAAATCAATGGATGAATTTCTTTAGAATTTAGAAACGTCGTGAAATTCCATAAAGATTTCACAAGTCGAGCAACAGATTAGGTTTTAGTCTGTCAGCATAGCCGGATTTCTATCCGCTATAATGACAAAGTTGCCTTTTATTTATTTAAGACACTTAGGAGGATGATTTTGAGAAACAAATTGCACCATTAGTCTCAGACGAATATTTAAGATTATACGGTGTAATGTTACATTTTCCTTTCCCGGGTGAATAGTACTTGGGAGTGCCTTTTGATTTAATCGAGGCACTTAGGAGTAAGATTTTGTGTCCTATCGGGTTTGTTTGGACGTCTGGCTGTGGCAGCCAGACTTTGCCTATATCGCATTGAGGAGGTGGCGATCCTCATGCCTGCCAACATGAGCCCCTGGGTGCATGGAGTTGTGCACGCTTCATGCACACGATGCATGGCATGCAAAGTGCACTCTCAATGTGAGCAGTACACGCCATGCACTAGCCAGGCACTCCTTTTTTCTTTCTTTCTGTTTTTGACAAGGCTAACCAAATAAGAATAGCAAACAAAAACTAAGGGACTTATCTGCTTCTTCGTTGGAGACAATCTCATGAGTCGGGAAATCATCCTTCATCCATTTCCTTTGCAGAGAATAAGTTGGTACCAACTAGTAATGCCTTTTTTTGTGTTGGTCGAAAAGGAAAGAGGAGCCATCCTCGACCCACGATAGTGGCTCGTGTGTCAATAAGGCATGCTTGAGTACATCCATGGTAGTAAATAATAAATATATATAAATAAGATAGAGATACATAAATTTATGTGTTTGACATAAAGCCTACGTCCACAGGGTGTTTGAAGGAAATATCCACTATAATGGGTGATTTTATAGTCTCTCATGTTCTCTTGTATCTTACAATAGATTGGAGGTCAATGAGCCTTTTGCCTAGAGAAGATATATCTCTAGAGTCTCTTGGGTTAAGGCAGAAGAAATCTTCCGAAAAAGCCATGAAAAGTCGTCCTAAAGTACCCTTGTCTTTGCTAGGAAAACCCCTTTTATTGAGGCTTTCAGGAGTAGTTGGTGATTAGATGTCAGCTTTATGTCCCTTCCACCTTTCTCCTTTACGTGCCTGACTCTACTTCCCTTGCATCAGCCCTTGTCTTGTCTTGTCTTTCCCTTCTTTTCCCTCTTGGTCTTGATGATGGTCATCTGGTGGGTTGAGTCTAGCACATTTTATCCCTAACACTTATACATTAGGAAGTTTACATATTGACGTAGTTTAATATAAACCCTTAGACTATAAAACTCTGTTTATTATAAAGTAAATATAACGTATTACATTAAACCACGTCAATATGTAAAAAAAATTATGTAAGATTTCTTTGTAGACCTAATACTTTTCTTTCGAAGACCCGATCATGTTTAGAACTTTAGAAGGACTTCCTTGATTTATATTTGGGTCAAATATTGCCAGACTTAGATTTGACCTAAACCAGTACAGAAGCTTTTCCTTGATTTATGTCGTGGTTGATTGGCTTCGATTGAACCTTGGCATAGCTGCCAGATCTTTGTTGAGTCGATGATGATTAGATGGTAGACAGTGTAACAGCCCACTAGAAATTCACTGGTGGAATTTCTATTGACTTTAGGATTCTCGTAAAAATCTCATAAGTTTTTACGAATTGATCAATCGCACAGGTTTTAGTTTGTCAACATAGTTAGTGTTATCACTCAATATGATGCTAGAAATATGAGTTTAATTATTTGAGGTAGTTAGAAATATCAGAATGCATTATGATCTATGCCATTAGACTCAGTTGATTATTTAGGATTTTATGGCACAATAGCCAATTTTCATAATTCCGGACGAAACGCCTATTCGAAATTGTGAAATTATTTTTTAGGAGTACTTCGGGGTTGAATTTCGGTAAATGATTTTCACTATAGGTTAATATGAATATTTAGAATTTTTCAGTACTAAGTTTATTATGCATTTCTTTGGAGTGAATAGTAACCTCGATAAGCGCACCTAGTACAGTGTTTTCAAAATCATAATATGGAATGTGCAAATTAGATTAGAGAAGTTTTATTTGGATACTTGGAAAGATCTTAACCACACATAGTGAATAGTATTAGCACTTGGCACCATGAGGAACCATTAGATGGATTTGTTAAGGAAGTCAAGGTGTGAGATCATGCCACCTAAGCAAAATTTTGTTTCATCTGATCAACCAATTGTGCCAGACCAAAGAGGGTTTCAACCCTAGCAAAACCCTAAATGGTTGGAATCCAATTGAAATGCTAAAAGCTAGATTGAAACCAAAACCCTAAACGGTTTCCCTAAAGTTGGCCTCCAAACCTTTTTTAATCCGATTTCTAGTATTGTGTTTAATCACTTGATTAAATCACTTCCACGTGCTATTAATTAATCAAATTCTTATTATGACATAATTATTCAACCTTTTAAATCTTGAAAATTTGATTGGGCTAAGAAAAATTAGTTTTGGGCTTGATAGCATCTCAAACCCTAACCAAACCACCTTTATACCCCAAATTGAAGCCCACTTGGTTAGGGCCCACCAAGGCCCACGAATTTGGCCACCTTGGTAAAGCTTCTTGAAAAAGTTTCCTCCCCCACATGGCAGACCATCCACTGCTATTGGCTGCACCCATTAGTGTCTTGATGTGAAGGAGAAGTCCACTCAATCAACCTCCACCATCAACCTTCATTGAGGTTTTTTTGCATGGATAAAGCTTTTGATGATAGATTTCTTTAAATTTAGAAACTTGAAAACTGAAAGTAGAAAATCAGTTTTTGTTTTGTGAAAGTTGGAATATTTCATGGTTTGATCTTATTCCAGAGGTTTTGATATTTTTATATGATGATCTTAAGCCTCTTATATACATGTTAGGATGTTAGTTTGAAGATATTTAGTATTAGTTTTAAAGGTATGATTTTTCTATGCAAGAGGATTTCGGTTAGGCCTAAGATTTAATGTTTTTGGGTTAGATCCATGTTTTATTGAATTTTAGTCAAGTGATTTTAAGTTTGATGGTTGGATCTTCTTTAGGACACATTTGTTTAAACCATGAGATGTTTTAGTTTGAAGATCACTTGTGTTTAAGCCATGGATCAAGAGATTGATCAAAGTTAGTGGAGAGAAAAGTTTCTATTTTGGACTAAGTTTAAAACCAAAAACTCCAAGTGTTGTTTTGTGATTTTTGGTGGCTTTTGTTTGATGTTTTAAAGCATGATTGATCTTTGGATGATGTTATGAATGTATTAGAAGTAATATTTGTTTTTGTGGAATTCTTGGAGATTTTTTATTAAGGTCAAAACTTGTGACTTAAGGTGTTTACTTTTTGTTAAAAAGTTTGGGTCTTTTACAAAAAGTTTGATGTTGATGATTAGCTTTTTATTAATGGATATTTTAAGTGTATTTTTAAATTTAGGATAGGAAGTTGTTTGTTATAAAATTTTGGTTTAATCATGGGTTTAATGATGGAAAAAATAGCAACCAAAATCAAGAAAAATGACCTATGAATGTTTCGGCCAATGTGGGTTTTTCATAATTGTGAATGGTTTTAAATTTTTCTGAGTTGATTTTTGAGTCTAGGACAAAATTTACATGAGGGATATAAATTTTGATAATTTTTGGAGTTAGGATGTGAAATCCTTAAGTTAGAGGTAAAATAGTTATTTTCCCACATGTAGAGGATAAAATAGTAATTTTACTCCTCTTTTCATTTTTCTAATTGTTAGTAATTAAATTTCTAACTTTTAGAATACCCTTTTACAGTTCCTCGTGTTTCGCACTTTATTCTCATAGAATGTGACGATCGAGGTAAGTTAGCTCTTAACTTACTATCAGTTTACTGTGTATGTGTGATGGGTAAGGGAACTACAGTTTATGTTCGTATTATGTTCTATATGCCATGCCATGCCATGTCATCACATGTTTATTTGTTACATAAATTATTCTGTCACAAAAATCTTATCTGTTTTACAATATATTCTGTCACATGTTACTATTTGTTGCAAGTATGTCACATTATGTATGCTATCTGTTACATGTATATCATGTCACATAATATTCATTGTCACATGTTATGCGATGTTACGAAATATTGTCTGTTACATGTTATGCCATGTCACGAAATATTGTCTGTTACATGTATGCCATATTATGAAATATTTTCTGTTATATTTATGTCTCAAAGTATGTCATGTCTGTCATCTTACGTTCATGTCACGTTACACTACGTCAGGACTTCTGTCTTTTATGTGACGTTCATGTCACGTCACGTTACGAGATGTCATGTATGTCAGTTGAGTTATTCATGTCAATTACGACTCTAAGCGCTAGATAAGGTAATATCCTAGTGAAACTCCTTTGCTCACGCTGGAGTGTTTAAATATGTGTGAAATTCCCTGGGTTGACGAAGTACAGTCAACAGGTTACAAATAGGACCTAACTAGCTGGTCACCGGAGCGTACCAGGCACTAACGTCGATGGAGCCACACTTTATGTTACGTGTGTCTACAACAAGTGTGGCACAAACAATTTATGGGGGCACAATAACTGTGAAGCATGAAGTATGGGGCCACAACAACTGTGGCGCATACACTACGTGAGACACAGCAATTGTGACACGTAGAATACATGGGGCCACAACAACTGTGGAGTACGTAATAATGCACTCACAGCTGGTATAGACACCTGTGTTGTGATGCGGTAATCGGCAGAGACATGTCTCAAGGGGACCCGTGTAGCACCCGTATGGTTACTTTTATTAATTAAGTCTATTGAATAAGATTTCAAGTTCCTGTATTTCATATTCAAGTCATGTTTCACGTTATGTTATGTTCAAGTTTACGTTCATGTCAAGTTTCAAGTTCACGTAAATCATGGTAACCCCATGAGATAAGAATACGCAATCATGGTAATCCCATGATAAAAGATTACTTAATCATGGTGACCCCATGAGACAAGCATATGTTTCAAGTTCATGTTTATGTCATGTTATGTTCACGTTCATGCTATGTTTCAAGTCCATGTTATGTTTCAAGTTCACGTTCATGCTATGTTGCTAGTCCATGTTATGTTTTAAGTTCACGTACATGCCATGTCACGTCAAGCTAAGTTTCAATTTCAGTTCAAGTTATGTCATTTATGCCATGCTATATGTCAAGTTATGCTATATTTACTTATGACGTAATCCATGCTTTTACTGCCATGCATGCATCATTAACATGTGTGGAAGTTTCCTGTTAACTTGCTGAGATTTGTAATCAAATTTTACCGTGGTAGTCCCAACTACCATTCCCCCGAATGGTAGGCAATGTGTCAAGATCAGAGCAGGGAGTAGACACTGGCAAATTAGAGGAGGTTGGCTAGATGCCGTAGACGCAACACGGAGCTTACAACCTCCATAGTTAGGTCTTTGGATAGTATTCTGGCATTGTTAGTCGAGTTATGCGAATTACTCAATGAACTAGCCCAATAGTGTACTTTGGCATTGTAATGATGGAGTCAGGTCCCTGTTGTTTTGAGATTACAGTCTTCTTAGATCCGTGCTGAAATCGTGGATGTTTATTTTGTTAAGTATGCATGGATTATGTTTTAACTATTTGGAATATTATAAGTTTGGTGCATAGTATTGTTCGAGAAAAAAAAATTATCAGCTGCGAATATTGCATAATGCTAAATGCATGTTAGGAACATTGCATCTTATATGTCTTGAACGAGGGCAGGTTACCTTGTGTTGCATGTCTCGACGCTTCGAATGTTCGTCCGATCCCAAGCGGAATCTGGGGGCGTCACAGACAGGGCCTCGAACTCTTTGTAAACTTTAGAATGAAGACCAGAAAAATCACTGGAAGAAGGAGATGAAGATTCAGGGCGAACTCAATGGGAGAGAGTAAGGATTAATTTCCGTAGAGGTACGTCAAGAAGGGAGGAGGATGAGGGCGCTGGAAAATATATGGCAAACCATGTATAATTTTGTTCATCAATGCCAATGACATCATTTGCTCTGTTCTACATAACAGAAACATTTAATGCTGGCATAATTTGGGACTCATCAACACTATGAGGCTTGGTTTCTACGCAAGTGAGGTAGACGTTTGATTAAGTGAGATTTCTACACTACAATATAAATGAGTTTTTGTGATGGTTTGGCAATTGTGATAGTCTCCAAACCGTCACAAAAAAGTATTTTTTGTGACGGTTTGTGGAAACCGTCACTAAAGGCTGTTGTGAAATTGCATTATGTTTGAACGTATACGTATTCACATTAGAACGTGCCCTGGATATTCTAACGTTGAGACTACTTACGTGCGAACGTGGAAATTTTTGGCGGCAACGTTCGAACATTAGTGATTCACGTCCAAACATTAATTGATTTAATATTAAAGTTGGATATTTCAGATTAAAAAAGATTGAGAATTGAAGTGCATTAATTTAAAATTAAAGTTAGATAAGCTAACATTAAAAAATATTAAGAATTGAAATTAAAAAATAGTAGATATATTAAATAATATTGTTCACTACATATGATAAAAATAATGTACAAAATATGATAAAATTTTGTAAACAACACGATAAAAGTGAAAAGTAATCAGTACGGGTTGTTTACTTATGTATTAAATTCGTTAGTCAATATGTTGGCATTTTCGTTTAGAATATATAACCGATGGCCAACTTGGGCGACACTCTGTTGTACTGACGCGATATGTCGGGCAATGTGCGCGGTAATATCTGAGACTATCGTATCAACCCAAATAGATTGTGTATCTCCCATAGATGTACCCATCAATAGCTGACTAGTACTCCCAATATGGGGAGCAATACCGGGCCCACACTGGGTTGGAGGAATAAGATCTGGTACAGGGCTAGGATGACGTCAAGCATGCCCCCTCCCCTGTCCAATGCTCGAACACTGTGTGGTTATGTCAATGGGGCTGATCTGCTCTATCAGCCACTCCTTCGCCTAGGGTTGCACACTTCGGGCCAGTAATAGCGAGGTAATGATGACTCCATATGGGAGGTTATCCGTGGAGATGATACTCGCCTTGTAATGGATCCCCTCAAAAATACAAATTTGCAAGTCGATGAACTCTATACGTGCCAATTGTATAAGGAAACTGTGCGCGAGTCCAACTAAATGTGGTCTTATGTGCCGTAGAATTCACATTTGTTACAACAATAAGATGCAGCATGCGGAAAAAAGAGACGAGTTGTACCTGGTTGAAGAAGTTCTTCCTATCGAACTGCTCTCAATCTCTCCCAGTGAGGCCTCATCTCAATCATCATCCTCCTCATATGTACCCTCAACCTCCGACCTATCAACTGGGCCAGTAAATGATGCAAAAGTGCCTACATCTGCATCTACTCGGGATCCATCCCTAGGCTGAGCATCTCCTGCAATTGATGTCTTAGCTACGCGATAGATCCTAGAAGCTCGGCGATAAAATCCACAGAGACCTCGAACTGAACACCTTGTACTGTCATGGTGTGAGAGGGTGCATACTGAGGCAAGGAGCACATCCCCATATAGAACTCCCGAACCATTGAGGGGTATATGTGTAGATACTCATCCAGCCTCTTGTAGTAAACATGTTTCTAAGACTCTTATGCTCCCATATGAGTTCGTCGAACTGATTGATCAGGACTTCTCGTTTGGACATCACTATTCAAACCTCAATTCAAGACGTGTCCTGGCTTCCCTCCCCTTTTTCCAGTCGTCAGAAGATGAGTTCTATCTTGAAAGAAAGAAAAAAATTAAGCAATATTAGTACTATGATTCATATTATGTATTGTAATCTAAATTATTTCGGAAACACGTTCAAATGTAAAATATCACATTCGAACGTTAACTTTATACGTGTGAACATTTTAGGCTTGACGTTCACACATTAATTTCCTCTAGGATAAGCATTCCAACGTAAGATGAGCTATGTTCGAACGTGATGCTGGCAAAAACACGTTCAAATTATACCAAGTATACATTCGAATGGTATTAATAAAATAAACAGAAAATTATTACATTTGAACATACAAAACAAATACGTTTGCACGTAAGAAAGCTCTTGAACGTATTTATTAAGACGTTCGAATGTACATTAACTATTAGTTCGAACGTTTCTGACCTTTCTGAAAACTGAAAGGTTTTACATTCCAATTAATGTTAAATAATGTTCACACATAATACTAATGTTCGAATGTATGTGCCACTAAAAAATATGAACAATCATACGTGTGAACGTTACAAACGTACGTTCGAATGTAAAAAATACATTTGCACGTAATGTAGAATGTTCGCGCATTATTTGATTAACGTGAAAAACGTGTATGTCGTCTTCCCCATTTGAAAGGTCTAACATTCGAATGTTATGAGACAGAAATGGCTGAGTTGACTCAACCATTCCTTAGCACTTCAAACACAATGGAGTGGCTAAAAGCCACTGTAAAACCGAAGTCTACACTTCAATAAAGCTTTTTACGGTGGCCGTTTGACCATTAGCAACCCGTGGGTTTCGGAACCCCGAAACCTTCACTAAAGAGGAATGCCTACCTCTTTTGTGACGTTTGTAGTGGTGTTTGACGATGGCAGCGACGTATTTGGCAGCGGTTTGCGATGGAGGCAACAAGAGAAAAATATGTTACGGATTCATTTGAAATGTCGTTTCGCATTCGGATGGAATCTTATATACACGTAACGTTCGAACATTATAGTGTTAAAGTGTGAACATCACTTAATGTTTAACGTTACTATTTTAATGTTTGAATGTTTGTCACTTAATTCTCGAGACATGTGAACATTATATTATTACGTTCGAACGTTTGTCACCTCATTCCTGATACATTCGAAAGTTATATCGGTACATTTGAACGTCTCTAAAATAATTTTTTATAATTTATACCAAATAATATATTATTTATAATATAATATATAATAGTTGTTATATATTATATAATCTAATAACAATATTATTGATAATATAGTTGTTCTATAGTGTGAATATGTGATTGTTGATCAAGAATATTATTAGTATACTATATGCAATATATTTAATTTACTATACTTATACACTATGTACTAGTTTACTATACTTATACACTATATACTGAAAACAGGCTTGTCCGGTATGCTGAGAGTCGAGGTAGAAGGGTAAGAAAAATATTCCCACTGAAACCTAGATTGCAAAGGCTATATATGTGTTAAAAAAAGAGAGCTAAAGATATGAGCTGGCACAGGGAGAAAATAGTTAAGGATGAAGAATATATGAGGCACCCAGTTGACTCACTTGCGTGGCAATTCTTTGATGATCAATATTTAGAGTTTGGAAATGAAAGGGAAGTTAGTGTGTCCTATGTGTGATAAAGAAACTGCAAGTGAGTGACTAAAATATTCACAGAAGATGTGTTTCATGGGCTATCGACGATATCTATTAGTAAATCATGCATGGCGAAGGGAGAGTTCAGGACAAAACTGCAGCGAAGGAGTTGACTGGGGACAAGATAGTGGAACAGTTACTGAAAGTTAGAGCGAACAATTTTGGCAAAGGTCGGAGAAAGAATAAGAGAAAATGAGGCAATGCAGAATTGAATTGGACAAAGCGTAGTATTTACTTTGACTTGCCATATTGGCCATCATGCATGTTGCGACATAGTTTGAATGTAATGCACATAGAGAAGAATATTTGTGATAATATTCTGGAGACATTGATGAGCATTAACAAAAAGATTAAGGATACGGTTAAGACGAGGAAAGATCTTGAGAGAATGAGAATTAAACATAATTTGCATTTGCAAAGGAAATGCAACAGGGTGGTTAAACCGCATGCATGTTTTACGATGACAATGGATGTGAGGATGGATTTTTGCAAATGGTTGTAGGGTGTGAAGCTGCCAAATGGTTATGCCTCCAATCTCGATTGATGCATGAGCCCTGATGACTGGAAAATAAGTGGATTGAAAAAGTCATGATTGTCATGTATTTTTGCAGAAATTGTTACCAGTGGGAATTCGTGAGAAACTGACTTCTAATGTACATGTCGCCATAACCAAACTTTGCATGTTTTACAAGGATTTGTACTTTCGGGTAGTAAATCGAGATATATTATGAAAGATGAAAGAAGACATTGCTATTATATTGTGTAAATTCGAGCAGATCTTTCCACTATCATTTTTTGTTGTAATGGTTCATTTAGCAATATATTTACCTTGGGAGGTACTGTTAGGTTGCCCGGTGCAGTTCCGTTGGATGTATTCAGTATAAAGATATTTGGGTAGATTAAAATGCACTGTCTAAAATAAAGTCTGAGCTGAGAGTTCAATAGCAAATGCTTATATACATGATGGATGATTTACATTTTGCTTTCTATATCTTCGGGGTCTTGAAACACGATTTAATCGTGAAGGGCGGAATGTTGATCTTGCTGCTTCTCCCCCTCGCGAGCTATTAGTGTTTTTCTAGAATGTATGGTCCTGTGATACAACTTAATTAGTGGAGAGTTAGGAAAAACTCAGTGGTACGTATTGAATAATTTTTAGGGGATTGATGACTATCTCAGAGAAGTCATGGAACAAATGATATTGACAACTATGGTGTCATACGTGACATTATCTGATTAAAATACCTGGGTGGGAATGCGACATATATTTTTAAATGTGATTGGTGGGATATAGGCAGTGGTCAGGTTTCGATACATAGGGATAGTCATTTTACGAGTGTCAATACTGCATGTAACTGGTACGAAGATGATTCATTCATATTGGCTTGTCAAGCTACCCAAGTTTATTACTTGCCTGATCCAATGAAAGGAACCAACGAAGATAGTGGAGAGATAACTTGGCAAGTCATACAAAAATTTGTTCCTCGAAATATCTATGATGCAGGAATGGTAGCAGATCATGATCATAGTGGAGATGAAGATGACATTCTGATTATAGAGGCCTACCAAGATGATGGAAAGGATATTAATTTATTTGTTGATCTCGGTGCACTTGAACTAACCCCCTTATGTAGGGATGACGTCCCACCCATACATCTCGACCCATCCGTATTTAATGATCATTCAGTTCTTGAAGTAAGTGAAGAAGAAGAAGAAGAAGAAGAGTCTAAACAGGAAGTTGATGAAGAAGACGAAGAAGAAGATGATGACGACGAAGATGTTATTGAAGTCGATTATGAAACAAGCATAGAAAATACATCTGGAGATGAAGAATAAAAGTATTAAATATTTTATTTACATAGGTGACAGCACAATTCGTTTTTTATAAATTATTCTATACTATTTTTTTAAAATATTAATTATTTTCAAGGATACCATCAAAATGACAACGAAGAAATGTGCCTCCTCCCCCAAGTCCCGAACTCCTTCACTACTCCCCAACTAAGGACTCTACTCTTGAACAAGTTGATACACATGAAACAGACAGCCAGTAGACACCTACCAGTAAGAAAATTTTGTTGATAATTAATTATATTTCAATACTTTGGGGACTATATTTAATAATCTTAAAAACATTAGTTGATGCCTTGTCATGTCACAGATGTGGCTTAACACGTGGCCTTGCTTTGGAAAGAAATATAAGGCACGAAAAAATCAAATTCAACATTCTTGATAATTTCATTGGAGGAGTGGATGATAGTGCAACATCACTTTCCTCCTATGTCGACACACTAGTATGAGATTATGCCCCATTTTATATGCGATCATGGAGATATGTTCCGAATGAGATTAAGGATCACATTCGGATTCGTGTACTAGTGAGTTTATATATGAACGTATATTTTTTAGAAATGTTTTGATTTCATATTTTTGACGCAATTCACTTCTTAGGATGAATTCAGCCTCAATTTTGGCCGTAGCGAGGATGTACGAACTATGAATGAGTTGATGACTACATTATTTCGTCGTCACAAGGGACAATGTCATGACCACTTCAAGAAATTCGAGACGTTGGAAGAGATTGTTTAGTCCCCTTTTTGGAAAATGATGTTAGGCGTTTGGAGGAAGTGTTGTGATCTTTTCGCAAGTCTAGATTATCAGGTATTCTAGATTTATTCCCTATAACTTATTTACATCTATATTGGTTTCAAATATTATATTTAACATTGTTAATTTCTCCTGTAGCACTTAAGTTCTATCAATGTACAGAATAGAACGGCTTTGACAATCCACCATAGCGTCGATTCAAGGTCATTCGACCGTCTTGCCGATAAAATGGTAATTAATAACTTATTAAAATTCACTCATTTTTATCATATTCTTTTATTTAAGTACTAACATTATTTTTTAAAATTACTAATGTGTGATTCTGAATTTTAAAGAGTATTCAAGTCATAAAATTGTAAGAAATAAGAACTTTCCTCTCTCGTCTCCCACGAGTAGAGGTTTGCTTTCCTGTCTATTGCAGGTTCATTTTTTCTTTATTCCATGGCAGACGATTTGCAAGCGTTGTATGTCAAGTTGTCTCTCACGGAGCAGGAGCAAGAAGTTATCTCGGTTGAGGATGATATAGTCTAGGAAAACTTAGTTTGTGGTGAGAAGTGCCTACTAGTATAGCTGCTTACTACTAAACATTCTAACAAGGAGGCTTTCAAGCAGGTTCTGAGGAAGATTTGGTGTCCAGTCAGGGTAGTTGCAGGATTTGGGTTCTAAATTCCTTATTGCTGAGTTTGAGGATGTCAAATATCAGGAGAGGATCTTACGTGATGGCCCATGGTCTTTTAACAAGCAACTAGTCTTACTGAAGCAATTTGATGGTTTGCTTCAAACCCATTAGATTAATCTGACGGAAGCTCTCTTCTAGGCGTGTGTTCATGATCTCCTACTTGGTAAGATTTTGGAGGTGGATTTGCTAGATGATAAGTGTGAATGGGGCGAGTTCATAAGGGTTCGAGTCTATCTCGATGTTTCTAAACCTCTTTTACGGGGAAAGCGACTTAGCTTGGTTTTGAATGGGCATTATTGGGTAAGGTTTTCATATGAACGTTTGCCGGAGTTCTACTACATTTGTCGTCGTATTGGGCATCTGCAGAGGGATTGTCAGCAGGCTGGCCAAATGGAAGCTACGGATGGAATATTGCCATACGGTCATGGTTGTGGGATCTTGGTCGTCGAAGTCCTATGCTTGATCAATTTGGTTGCCAACAGCCTTCTAAGGTGGTTAATCTCAATGTTGATGGACAGGGTAGTGGATCACAATTGGTCTCAAACGGCTCTGCAATACTTATGGAAGTGGTTACAACTTACTCGAAGGAGCATTAAATGCAGAGGTGGTGGAAAATTTGTCAGCAGAGGAGATAGCGCGACAGTTGAATGGGGGGTGGTTAATGGCAAAAATGTGGCTACAATGGCCGAAGGTGAAGCAGTTGATAAGGAGTTTGATGCTAGGCATGATTCTTAGGTTTGGGTGGAAGTTGTCATGCATAAGGCTACTACAGAGGGAAGTAGTGAGAAGGTAATGGGCCAGGATTTTTGTCATTATGAGATGGGTCACTACGATATGGGCCCGTTACCTAATAATCTAGATAAGGAACTGACTGTTGTATAAGGCCCAACTCAGGCTTCTCGGAAATGTAAAGGGAAAGTAAAGAGGTTAGGCTTTTACAATCTGAGGTTCTCGATTCTCAAGCGACACGGGCAAAACGGCTCTCCACAACGAAATTGAATGAGGTTCCGACAAAGAAGGGGAAGAGCATTTATGAGGATGTTCAGATTTGTGTTCTTCATGAGATACCAATTGTGTCAACGATAAAGGCTTGGAACCCACAGGGAATTTGAGCTCTTCGTGATTTAATCACGAGAAAAGGGCCGGAACTATTGGTTTTGCATGAGACAAAGTTTATAGCATAAGGTATGGAAGCTTGTAAATATAATTTGGGTTTTACAAATTGCTTTTCAGTTGGTTTGGTGGGGCATAGTAGGGGTTTGGGTTTGTTGTGGAATTCTAAACTGAGTGTTGAGATTAAGTCATTTTCGAGATATCATATAAATGCTCATATTAAAATGGAGGATTTAAGGGAGTGGAGATTTCCAGGTTTGATGGGTTGGAATGCTATCTTAAAGGGCTACAACTTTGTCTCTAAAAAGAATTTATAAATTCTGCCTCTTAAGCACATATGAGACTACCAATACAAGTCCTAAAAGTTGGACGATTTTTTTGGCGGGAATCATAAAAGCATTAGGGTTTCTTTTCCACCATATATAAGCATAGCATTAGCATGAAATTGAGAGGAGGGAGGCAAGGAAAAACCCTAGTGTTTATTATTTTATTTTCTTTTACTTATGGATTGCTAAACACCTTGGTAAGGTGTAGGGTAAAGCCCAACCATCTTTTTGTATGTTCTTAACAATCTGTTTATGGTTATTATATTTAAGTTTTGATATTTTCATATTGATTTACCGTTCTAGAAAAGAGATTTATTCTGTATATTTTTTTATTTATCGTAGACTTCGGGCACATTGAATGCTTAGAATTCCTTGCACATAAATTCTCTAGATCTATTTTGCCTAAAATCAATTGAATTCATGAAACTATCTTTGAAAAGTAATATGTACTTTAATTGCTAAATCATCCGACTAAGATCATCCTTCGTATGAAGTTTAGTTGAGTTATAAAATAGATTGTTGAAACTATCAAGGGGGTAGGAGATTCTTATAAAAGCAGTAGCCTTATCTATACCCACTTATTGAATGAGCTGTTTTAAATTACCTTTGACTTTGTGCCGGGAACTTGAAATGATGATGGTGAGGTTTTGGTGGGGGCAAAGGAGTAATGAGAGGAAAATTCATTGGTTAAGTTGGAAGAAATTATGTATGTCAAAATTTAGAGGTGGGATGGGGTTTCGGGATTTACACATTTTTAATATGTCAATATTGGCTAAGCAAGGGTGGAGGTTGTTGCAAAATGAGAATTCACTGATGCAAAGAATTTGTAAGGCCAAATATTACCCTAACTGTACTTTTTCCAAGCTTCGTTAGGCCTTAATCCTACCTATGCTTGGAAGGGCATTTTTGAAGCAAGGAGATGGCTTTTGGAAGGGTGTAGGTGGCGAGTGGGAAATGGTGAAAGTGAAGATTTGGAAGGATCCTTGGTTACCTGGTCCTGTGGATAGTAGAAATGGGGCATTTGTTGATGAAGAACATATAGTGTACAATTTAATAGATGCTACTACTAAAACATGGAATGCACAGTTGGTTAGAGCTCTCTTTAATCCAAGTACAGTTTAGGAGATCCTTAAGATTCAATTGTTACCAACTCAGAGTTTGGATAGGTGGATTTGGGATAAGGAAGCAAATGGAAAGTTCTCTGTCAAGAGTGCTTATAAGTTGATTCAGAATTTAGTGGCCAGCTGTCGAATAATTAGAATAGATACGTGCCAAAGACAACCCAACATCCGAATGTTAAAAATTGTGCGTTTGAATGCTTCTCCATTAACATCTGAATGCTACATCCAAACATCTTTGAAAAAACGTTCGAACATTGTTACTTTCGAATGTAAATATTAATCGTGAGAAGCAAAAACAATGAATGTCTAATTTTTCACGTTTGAATGTCAATCGGTTGGGTTAACGTTTGAATGTCGGTTTTTACGTGCGAATGTTACTTTCTTTGACGGATTTTAACTGTCACAGAAAAAATCATGTTCGAACATTATATCTCATGGAAGACTTCCAACCATCACAAAAAGAACATTTTGTGACGATTGAGCAGTAAACCTTCACAAAAAACATTATGTGATACCTTTTAGGTGACGGTTCGTCACAAAAAAGTATTTGTGACTGTTTGCTTATTTTTGTGACCGTTTCGTCCGTCACAAAAGCCAAAATCTATTGTAGTGATAAGAACTCAAATGAGTAGATACACATGCGCATAATTTTAAGCACAATATTATATGTATTGAGTGGCATTTCCATTATATCAGTACTTTCTATTTTAATTTAAATTCCAAATTTAGAATTTTAAAATTCTCACCATTGTCAATAGCTGACACATCAATACATAAGGTTATATAAGTAAAATTATAAATATAGATAGCATTTTTCAACTTAAGTTGTATTAGGTTGTGAAAGTGAGCAAAGATTTTTTTTTATTGGCTTTCTTGAAAGTTTGTATTGACTTGTGTTTTTTTTCACAAAAATTATTAAACAAAAAATTTTTATTGAAACATGATCTACGGCCATCATGAGGTGGTTCAGAGCCACCTCCATGGTTGGTAGTCGAATCAAGACCGCCTCGTGATGGCAACCACCACGAGGTGAGTGTTAAGTTATTTTTAATAAAAAAAATATTTTATACACTATCCATAAGAACACAAAAAAATCTTACTAATTCTCAAGAACTCCCACCACTTTTATTGGACTTTAAAAACGTTATCTCCAAATATTTTCACGCAACTATTTACAAATATTCATTTATTTTCAACACATAACATCCAACCTCATAAAGCAACAAATGGCGTTTGAGGAAATAAAAATGAAATATGTATACACAAACATTTCCAAATTGAGTCATGCGGGCAAAGAGGCTACAACCTTTAGGCAATTATCCTCCAAAACGGGAGTTGTGCTACTCCAGGTTGAGGCTACAAGTTTTAGGCAATAATCCTCCTAAACAGGAGTTGTGCACCATATTGAGGTTGCAGGGTCATCAACATCATCAGTGCATGAACATAAGTTGGTGACATGGTAAAAGAATATTGTCGGACGATCATAGCAAGTGCCACCTTTGTCTCAACTAGGGCTAGATTCTGACTTGCACAAATTCTGGGTCCTAACCCAAATGGAAAATATGGGGCTGAATGCTATCGAGACTCTAAAAAATTCAATGGATTGAATTTATGTGCATCCTTTCCCTATATCTCAATATCATGATGGACAGTTGTCATGAGCAAACAGAGTTGTGTTCTTGTTGGAATGTCAAGTTTCCCTAGCTTAACTCGTTTGGTTGTTTGTCGGAACACGAATGAAGCCACAGGGTAGAGGTGAAGTGCTTCATTCAGTATCATACCCACTTGTTGGGAAAACAACAAGACATTCACACTATTTTATGGTTGAGCATAGTTTGCCGTTTGCAGTGAGCGACCGATGGGGGGCTCTGCTGTCGCAGTATCTCCTCCATGCAGGGTGGCCGCCCTCTAATCCTATTGTGCTATGGGGGTGGTCATTGCAGGACCTGGACTTACTTCATCCAGGTAGAAAACAAGGCAATTGTGCATTCATGGTGAGACCGTTGCTCTGTGAGCTATGGTGAGCGAGCAACGGAGCTTGCCTACCTTGTCCTCTTGGTGGCTAGCTTGTTGCCCTACACCACAAGTCCACCATGGGCAATGTTCGTGGCGGGACTTTTGCCCTCCACGGGGGTGTCAAGCTGCCGTGGGCAAGCCTACCTCTTGCCCACCATTTTCCACTTCTGTGCAACCCACTGGCGATAGAAATTGTCGTCGCTAGTTTCTTTCGCTTCTCATGGTGAGCCCATAGCTATCCTGTCCCCATACTGTCGCTTGTGAGCGTTTAATGTGTAGGAGATTTACCCGCTAGTTTTCAACACTCGTGGTGTGTCCGCCATAAAACGTAGATGCATGTCGAGCTTGTAGGCATTTCTAGCATGACAGCACAGATGGCAAGATAAATGGTTGATCGATAGGCTAGATGCCACCAACAGCTACTCTGTTTCACCACGAGCAAGCTAGGTTCCCGTGTCTCGCCGGGTTTGTCTGGATATTCGATTGCGGCAGTCAAACTTCGTCTATGTCGTGCAGAGGAGATGGCGGGCTCCCATGGGTGCTAACGAGACCCCTGGGTGCACAGAGTTGTACACCCTTCAAGCACATGGTGCATGGCAAGCACTCATGGGGCACTGCTCTTTTAATATATATATATATATATTTTTTTTTTTTTTTTTTTGACAAAGCTAGCCTCATAAGAATAGTAGACAAAAAGTGGAGGGACTTATCTGCTTATTCTTTGGAGACGATCTCGTGCATCGGGGAATCATCCTTCCTCCATTTTCTTTGTAAAGAAGTTGATCCCATAAAAGATGCCAATTGTTGATCCCTGTTTTTGTACAGATCGTAAAGGAAGGAGGAGCCATCCTCGGCCCATGATAATGGCTCGTGCATCGATATGGTGTGCTTGAATACATCCATGGAACTAAATAATAAATGAAATGTAAATAAGTGAGAGACACAAATCTACGTGGTTCGGTACAAAACTTACGTCCATTGATTGTTTGGAGGGCAAATCCACTATAACGGGTGATTACTGTCTCTCGTAGCTCATAGTATAATGGAGGTCAATGACCCTTGTGCCTAGAGAAGATAATGTCTCTAGAGTCTCTTGGGTGGAGGTAGAAGAAGCCTTCAAAGAAGACCATGAAAGGTCATCCTTAAGTCCCCTTGTCTTTGGTAGGAAAACCCATTTTATTAAGGCCTTTAGGGAGTAGTTGGTGAGATGTTAGCTCTATGTCCCTTCCACCTTTCCCCTTTACGTGCCTGGCTTTACTTTCCTTGCTACAGTCCTTGTCTTTTCTTGCCTTTCCCTTATCTTTCCTCTTCATCTTGATGATGGTCATCCAGTTGGTTGGGCCTAGCATGCACATTTTATCCCTAGCATTTACATTAGGAAGTTCTCATATTGCATACTTTTTTTATGTAAGATTTGTATGTAGACCTAATACTTTTCTTTTGAAGACCCAATCATATTTAGAACTTTAGAAGGACTTTCTTGATTTAGATTTGGGTCAAATATTGCCAAGCTCGGATTCGATCTGAACCAGTCTAGAAGCTCTTCCAGTTCAAAACCGACCACTTAAGTAAAAAGAAGCAACGCGGAGGAGAATGTTGTGGTTAATGGTGATGATTAGCTTTGATTGAACTTTGGCGTCGGTGCCGGATATTTGTTGAGTCAGCGATGATTAGACAATAGTCGGGGCCTCAAACTCCTTGCAAACTTCAAAAGGAAGACTAGGAAAATCACTAAAAGAGGGAGATGAAGATTCAGGCCGAACTCAGAGAGAGAGAGAGAGAGAGAGAGAGTAGGGATTAATTTCTGTAGAGGTATGTCAAGAAGGGAGGAGTTGCTTGGATGAGGGAGGTGAAAAATATATTGCAACCATGTATAATTTTGCTCATAAAAGCCAATGACATCATCTGCTTTGGTCTACATGATGGAACCAGTTAATCCTAGCATGATTCAGGACTCAGCAACACCATGAGGCTTGGTTTTAATGCATAGACGTTTCATTAAGTGAAATTTCAAAGAACTCAAATGAGTAGTGCAACACGTATGCATAATTTTACACATTATTATAGGTACAGAGTGGCATCTCCATTTTATCAGTATTTTCTTTTTTATTTTCAATTTCAAATTTAGAATTTTAAAATTCTTGTCATTTCCAATAACTAACTCATCAGCACGTAAGGTTATTATGTAAGTACAATTGTAAGTATAGATAGCATTTTCCAACTTAAATTCTATTAGGTTGTGAAAGTCTGCAAAGATTGTTTTTACTAGCTTTCTTAAAAATTTGTATTGACTCATGTTATTTTGCACAAAAATTATAACATAAAAAGTTTTATTGAAAGATGATCTACATCCATCACGGAGCCACCCCCATTGTTGGCAATAGGATCAAGGCCGCCTTGTGGTGGCCACAACCACATGGTGACTATTAAGTTATTTTTAATAAAAACATTTCATACACCCTCCATAAAATCTCATGATAAATTTTGCATAGTACTCTCAATAAGTCCCACCACTTTTATAAGATTTTTAAAAGTGCTATCTCCAAAAATTTTCACAACTGTTTCAATATATCCATTTATTTTCAACACATAACATCCAACCTCATAAAGCAACAAACGGTATTTGAGCAAATAAAAAACAAACACGTACACACAATCATTTCCAAATTGAGTCATGAACATACGTTGTAGCATGCGGTCAAGGAGGCTGCAACCTTTAGGCAATAATCCTCCAAAATGAGAGTTGTGCTACTCCATGTTGAGGCAGCAAGTTTCAGGCACTAATCCTCCTAAACAGGACTTGTGCACCATGTTGAGGTTGCAGGACCATCAACATCATCGGCGCATGAACATAGGTTGGTGACATGGTAAAAGAATATTGTCGGACAATCATAGCCAATGCCACCTTTGTCTCAACCAGGGCTAGATTCTGACCTGCACAGATTCTGGGTCCTAACCCAAATGGAAAATACGAGGCTAAATGCTTTCGACACTCTGAAAAATTCAATGGATTGAATTTATGTGCATCTTTTCCCCATATTTCAGTATCATGATGGACAGCTGTCACGTGCAAACAGAGTTGTGTTCGTGTTGGAATGTCGAGTTTCCCTAGCTTAACTTGTTTGGTTGTTTGCCGAAACAAGATTGCAGCCACAGGGTAGAGGCGAAGTGCTTCATTCAATATCATACTCACCTGTTGAGAAAACAACAAGATTCACACTATTTCATGGTTGAGCTTAGTTTGCCATCCATTTAATGCTAAATTATTTGAGTGATGAAAATATGCATAATCATGAAACAAGTAATAGTGTATAATGTCTAGCTTACAACTACTAGTTCTCGGTCCTTGTTTGCAGCAGCTTAGTCATATTTTGGTGCATGGGTGGTTAATGCATAATCATGAATAAATAAGGATCTAGGAAAATTGTTGTGTACTAAGCTGCTTTGTAATTATCCGTTCAAATATTTTCTTTGGTTTACATAGAAATCAACACAGTATGTGAATCCCAATATATATATATAGTTAATGTTGTAGTGCGGTATCTAGAACTCCGTATAATTAAATAGTACTATATGGTTGACACATTGTGTCATTCTATATTCTAATTGTAGAAAATCTTTTAGACGAATTTATTGTGTCCCATGATCGAATTACAATGTCTCTGCTTGCATGTAATTGGTAGTAAGCAAAAACTAAGTTCTATCCAATGCAAGAGCTAGAAATAATTTATCTGCAGGCAGCTGAAGTTAAATTAGATAATAGTTTATATACATACATATATATATATATAAACTTGTAAGGAAATTTCCCTACGTCACAAGTCCCCTGGCCTCATGGTCCAAGCTCACCCATGAAGCAAGGCGCCTAGAAGTAAAAGTAAACAGGTGGCTGATGGGACGGATGAGCGTGACATATCCCAGCCATACTCCGATCATGGGGACTTATACAGGGAAGAACGGGCAAGATGGGAAACCCTTGATCCTCTAACATGGGAACATCAACGATCCCCTAAAAACTTGACAAATCAGGGAACAACGCCGCATTAATGACCCTACTACCCGAGCTACACCCCTCATTAATGATGCTGTTGCAGAGCCATACTGCATTAAAGGACTCTGACAAAAGGAATAGTACGATGAACACGAACTCCATAGGGGCAGACACGATTTGTCCCCATCCTAGACTCCAGGTATAAATAACAACTCACAGGTATGAGAGACTCTCTGATCCCTAGACTCTCTTACTTATTTACAAACTTTCAAGAGATTTTACTGATTTTGGCATCGGAGACTCCTCGGTTTCAAGGCCACCCTTTTTTAGTTGCATTCTTCTCTACTTTTACAAAATCAGTTCTGAAGACCTGGGTTGCTGGAACTTGACCCGAAGGCGTACGAAATACGACGCTAACAAAACTATTATCTAATTTATATATATAAATTATATATATATATATATCCTTTATGCATAATAATGTAAAATGAATAAATTCTAATTGAAGATGCAAAATAGTGTTATCGATATGTTCATCAACTTTAAAATGCTTAATAATGAAATGAAAGCTTGTCGATGCTACAACAATGGGCAGGAAATTAAGTGAGGAATATTTAACTCACTATCTTAAGGTCGTTTAAATTCTCAGTTGTGGGATGTAGATTATCTCCAAAAACCTTGAAGACTTCTTCCCGTGCGTTACTTTGCCATTCTTGATGTGATGCTAGAAGGACGATTGCCCAAGTCAAAAGATTAGCACTTGTTTCCTTTCCTGCAAAGTAGAAATTCTTACATTCATCTATGATTTCTGTCGCCTCTAATTTCTCTTCTGTACCATCGTGATTCTTGTGAGAAGATAGCAAGAGACCAAGTAAATTTTCTGAACTTTCTCCCCCTTTTCTTTTATTGTTCTCTATTAGCGTCTGAATGGATTCTCGTGATTCCTTCTCAAGCCTCCACCCCTCTCTATTATTCTTAGTGGGCAAAAACCTACAAATGTACGTATATCATTCATTCACAAGTATTGATGTTTTTCATCATGACTTTCATCATCCTTACAAGTCCTACAGTCAACTCATATATTAGATTTTAAGTAGTTTTATACTTAAATTGTAAACTTCTTAGGCCACTTAAAATATGTCGTATCAATTCGTGTGATCGGAAATAACAAGATTCAGGATAAAGAACCTTATTGTTCTTTGTTCATTGAAGGCAAATAGTCCATATAATATAGAACACAACTCATTTGTCAAAATTACTGGACTTTCATAAAAGTATAGTCCTCCGGAAGTACATGGTGTTGATGAATAATCTCATATTACTTGTAGATAAAGTTTTGGACATATTTATAAGGAATAAACAATACTCTCTTGAATAATCGGTTTCATGAGATGAGTTAGCCTCATGAATTTTTTCACATTAAGAGACCACCATTCTCATTGAATAGGGAATAATAGCAAGGCAAATAAAAGCTAGAGGACTTGGGTACAAGTAGTCCGGTTCTAATTATGTCTTGTGCCGACTTTTTTGGAAAGCTCAGAATAGTGAGGTAAGCCCATGATGAGAATAATAAATATATACTTAATCACCTGAAACCAGGAAGGTAGACAGTTCTGAAAGCTGGGGAGACAATACGTAGTTGCTTCTCTTGTAACATGAAGATCCTCTTCCCCTCCTCAAAGCTACTTCCAAATGCAGTTCTAGATATTATGTCCGCTGAAAGGTTATGAAATTCTTTATGCACTTCCATCTCGAATTCGTCTCTTCCTCCTCTCTCCTCTTCCCACTTTTGGAGCATCTGTCTAGTACTAGCCACAATCTCTGGCACCCAAGCCTGCAATATTACCATTGTGGCATCATTGCGTACAAAATTAAACTAACAAAATTTGAGTTGTACTTAGAAAACTACTTTTATGATAAAGTATATATGATGCAATGAAATTACGCAATTTATGGATTAACTCTTATAGAATCTATTTGTAGCTGCATATCTTCTTTCTTGTTATAACTAGGATTAGATTGAATGACGGCTCGTTTGGATAGTAAAATGAGATAGTTTTAGATGAGTTGAATAAAATATTATTAGAATATTATTTTTTAAAATTATTATTGTTTTGAGATTTGAAATAGTTAAATTGTTTATTATATTTTGTATGAGAATTTAAAAAAATTATAATGATGAGATGAGATAAAATGAGATGATGTGAGATAACTTTTGTAACCAAATGCTTCTACAGTTTTTGTTGGAACTCTAACATTAAATGAATCTACAAAGCATAAATTACCTTAACTTTCTACGGTTTCAGTTGAAAAAAAAAAGATGAAATGAAAACAAATACGAAGAGTAGTATTGGTATTGAAAAATTACCTTAACTTTCTCCATCTTAAAAGCTTGGTTTGCGATTCTTCTGTGAAGGCTCCATCTCTCACCCTTCAATAAAAGTATTCCTTGTCCAAAGAACATCTTAATCCGAGGGGCAAAATCAATCTTCTCAAAGGATCCACTGGTGTTCATGAGGACCTCCTTTATCATGTCAGGATCGGTGATAGCCAGCCTGGGCTTAGACCCGAACCAATACAGAAACGTCCTCCCATACACAGCCGACCACTCGGAATGGTATGGAGTTAGCCGGTGAAGGATGTCGTGGTCGTCCCAAGACATGGCCTTCAACTGAGCTTCGGCATACATCCGCCGAATCTCCAGTGTGTTTCCAACAACAGGACGGTAAGGAGGACCTCGTATGCCTTGCCTGCGGAAATGGTCTTGGATTCTCCACGGCAACCATAAAACTGAGTGCAGGAGTTTCAAGAGGAGGAAGAAGATCGTCATCACGATCAGGAGCAGAAGCAGGTTCATTCTTTTGGGAGCTTGATTAGAGAGAGAGAGAGAGAGAGACGAGTGTTTTTCTTGATCAAGAATGGTAGTGCTGAAACAGATCGGTGATGATAAAGGCTGCATCACCATCCAACAAAAAAACATCCAATAATGGACAATTACCGTGTTTTTTTATGCATTAGGTATTGGATATAAAATGAACTACGAAGGCAAAAAGACAAGAAAGATAAAGTAAAAAGAGATTGACTGATATAAAAAAGGTGAAAGCAGGTAAGACTCAATGTAATACCCATACCAACAGAGGTGCCAAACCGCGTCGTTTAGGTACGTAAGTTCTTCTTACTTTCAGTTTTCGGCTCCTTTCCGTTATTTTCCCCACTCCCACGTCTAGATCTCTCTTCCCCATCATCTCCCCATTTTTTCTCTCACTGATACTATAACTTCCAAAACGTCAACCTCGAAAACGCTAGTCTGCTCACGCATATGTATGGAGATGATCCCTCCGTTACACGCTTGCCGACTTCCATTCTCCCTGTCCAGCAACCAACCGCATGCTCCTCCCTCATTCGCCAACCCAACGACAAAGCCACTGCATCACCGAATCACAGTGCTCTCTCTCTTTCTTTCGCTCGTCTCCTTCTCTCTAGGCGCAGCAGTTCACCCACGCTCAATACACTTCACCGTGTGATAGTCACTGCCAGCCGCTGCTCACCCAGCTGCCGCACCAACCTCCACCAAACGCCACCACCCCGAAGCCAAGCCAGCCATCGTCGCTGCTCCTACCACAGACGACCATCGAAAGCCACTGCCCAGCCTAAGCGTCGGCAGCACCACCACCTCTGTTTTTCTTACTCAAAACAGAGATTTTTACCACCGAACCACCGCACATCGCCAGCCGCTCCAAGCTGTCGCCACCTGCATGGAAAGGGTGCCGCCGAACGCCCCCAAGCCACCCCAGCCCGTAGCTACCCCTCACGGTGAGTCCCTCTCTCGACTTACTCTCTTCTCCTCTCCACCCTCTCTCTCGCTCATCTCTCTCTCTCTTTCTCTCTCGTACTCAATCGCTCAGCGTCGGCAGCTTCGCCGCACCGCCCTCAGCCAACTGCAGCCACGCCACCACGGTTGTTCCAGCTCAGCCCAGTCGCGCCGTGCCTCGGTTTCTTCTCGGTAGCCTCTGCCGCCGCTCCTCATTTCATCAGTTTTCATGTGTTTGCCTTAATACAACTGTTTACAAGCATATGTTAACGGTTAACCTAGTAGAAGATATTATTACCATTATGCCCTTTGATCATATTTTCAAGTGATAAAAGTATTACCGAAGCTATTGAATAGTTGGTTTACTAAATGAATAAAATTACATTATTACTTTGAGCTACAAGTTATATTATTGTTTTTTAAACTTTTAATATGTGTTGGTAAATCTAAGTTACTTATATTTACAGAAATTATTTTGATAAGTTAAATTGATTTTAAGTAAGGTTTTCTTTCATAAGTAAGCAATCATATTGTAATTTTATTATGATCTAGTTTATTAAATAATTATTATTGTATAACTTAAAAATGAATTTTGGTATAATTATGTTATTTAGTATTAAATTTGATAGTTTGATTTTTCAATAGTAAATTGTTAGAATTTAATACTTTAGCCAGAGATTACATTTATGATATTTTAGGGTTTTGCGGAATTTAGATTTTTAGAAAAATAGATTACTTAGCGTTTTAGTTGTAAGTATTGAAAAATTATGTTAATTTTGGATATTTATAGGTGTACGTGACTATTTTATAGGTGACGATTGATTTTCGTTTAGTACTGCAGTAGAAAAATTCTAAAAAGTTAAGAAGTTCAGATAAGTAGAGTTCTTATGCTAGACTTTACACGAATTGTTTAGATTGAGATTGAGTTTCTGAAAACATTGCATGTTTTGTGACGAAATGAAAACTTAGGAAAAACCAACATCGGTCGCTTATTTGCATTTGAAATTTGTATGAAAAGGAGAAAATGTTTCTGGTATGCATTGTGTAGATATGAGCTATATTTTGTCTTGTTGTATCTGAAATCTGAAAAATAGTGATATTGAAAATCTGAAAGATTGTGCATTGATTTAGAAAGCTGCTCCGACTTTTGTTTTCAGTTTGTGAGAATGATCTGAATATGTTTTCGTACTCTGTTTTGTTTTGATATGGCATCTGAAAACCTTTGGCATAGTATACTGATTTTGTATCTGACTCTGTCCCTGCTCTGCTTTGTTATGCTCTACTCTACTTTATTTGGGTTGGTATCAACTTCTCTGTCTCTGAATACACTGACTTTAGAAACAAAGTGGTTTTATTATGGTCTTTCCTGTGTGCACACTCGGGGCTCCGACAATAATAAGGGAAATATTTCACCTCTGTCTCTGCCCGATTCGGCCACCGGGGATAGCACAATCTTACCACGGGGGTGAAACATGGTCTCTGCTCTGTGAGGTGCTCTGTTTTGATATGATGATGATCCTCAGGTTATGTTATGCCAAAGTGCTTTGGATTTTATATGTCTTAAAACCATTACTTTGTTACGTTTGAAAACATGTTTTGTTCTGCATGATAACTTTGAAAAGTATTTTGTTCTGCATATTGTACTCTGTCAATGCTTTGTAAATGCTCATGTTTGCATGCTAGTATATGTCCTCTTACTTAGATGTTGATATCTCATCCCTTATCTCCACAACATTTTTCAGATATTTTGGATACTTCCACGGAAGGTTCAAGAATAGGAAGCATGAATAAGACTTTGTGAGCATAGTCTATTAAATACAAAAAGAGTACATGTTATTGGAGAATTTTTATTGAATAGTTTCATTTTGCTCTGTTGACTTAGTACTTTGGGAAGTTGGCATTTATTTTTGAGACTTCATCGTATTCTTAGTTATTTATTGGAGTAGATAGTTTAAAGAAATGAGGTCTATGAGTAATTGAGGAATTTGAGTTTATATCTGTACAGTGAGATATGATTTTAAGTATTGAGGGGTAACTCCCCGACCCATCCAGGACCGGGGCGTTACACTCAACTACTCCAAAAAATTAAAGAGACTTCTACATATGAAAATTGCTATGAATCTCCAAATTTCTCTACATAAAAAAAAAAAAAAAAAAAAAAAAAAAAAAAAAACATAATGATTCATTCTCCTCAATTTCACCCTCTCTATATCTCGACAAGGACAACATTTTCTTCAACCTTTCCTCAACCATATTTTCTGTAACACCCGCACCCAACCAAGCCCGATTTCTAAATATTTTTGGACTTGTGTATTGTTGATGTAAAAGTTTGTTGGCTAGGATTAAATTACGAGGACCTATTTGAATTATTAGATGAATGTAATTTGTCTTTATATTTATCTATGAATATTTAAATTCAAAGATAAATAGATAAATAGATAAAGTTTGTCTTTATCTTTATTTATGAATATTTAAATTCTAAGATAAGTGGTTAAATAGATAAAAGTTCAAAAGACTTTTGATCAAGATTGAATGTTCGAAAAGATAGGAGATATCAAGTGATCTGGATAGAAGATTCAAAAAGAAGATATCAAGTAGAAAAAATTCAAACTATCAAGAAGTTAACTAGAATAGAACCTGAACATAAATTAGTTATTGCAGAGAAGAGTTATCGCGACATGTCAGCAATCCGTCAAGAGACGTCTTCGCGACAGATTCTATCCGCCAGCAGAATTGTAACCCCCGCTCCTTTCTTCTTACGTAGCTTCTCTCTTTCTTACGTAAGGTTCCTCCTTTTTTACGTAAGCAAATTCCGATGACGGAATTATGCAACAGCCTGCCATTCTTTCTGGCGACTGCGAGCATCGTCATGTGTGCCGAACCATGACGACGTGTCTCTCGAGATATTAGGTGACTTCTAAAGTACGTCCAGTGTTTAAAATGTATTGAAAATATTTATATGAGGTATTTCCAGTATCGTTAAGTTAAACTTGTTTTTAAATGAAATAATTATAATATTTTGAAGAGCTCCAAAATATTATAATTGTCTGAGATCATTTTAATATTAATTATTAAAATGATTCCTGTTATTTGAAATATTAAGGGATTTAAATTATGTTGAAAGCTTTAATTAATTAAATGGTTCATCCTTTTAAATATATTAAATAAGACTTCATCATTTTATTAATGATGAAGAAATATTATTTTATAAACTAAAGTTAGTTTAAAATAATATTTACCTTAATTCCTCTAAGTGCTTTTAATTAAGTTAACGTTTACGCATTTTCAAATCAGTGTTTTAATATCTCAACGTTAGATCGTTTTGAGGACCCCCAAGACGAAGGGATTGGATTAAATACTCAGACCCATCTCTCTTTACCTCACTTTTCCCCAGCTCTCTCTCTCTCCTCCCTCGCCCCTCAAGCGTACGCTGTACACAGTCCATCTCCACGCCGTAGCTTCCATCGCACAGCCCGACGCTGCCGTGTGCCACCAGCTCTCACCACCGGCACCGTCGCACTCCTCTCCCTCCGGTGAGCCTCCCCGTGGCAACCTCTCTCCCTCACGCTCTCCCTTTCTCCCTTTCAGAAGTGTAATGCCCGAATGGGCATGATGCCCATTCCACCGCCGTGCGCCACCTACCGGTGCCACCACCGCCACCAACAGGCTCCATCTCACCGGTGAACCCCTCCCATGGAACCCAAGCCTTGGGAAGCCCCCCTTCCCCCATCGTCGCACGCACGCACGAAACCCATTTATGTGTTTCGCACGGCTTCAAGCTATCGACGCCGTGCGCGACTCCCACGGCCATCAGGCACCACCGTGAGCCACCCCTTACCTCCCCCTTCCTCTTTCCTTGGACCCGAGGCCCATAGCCTCTCCTCCATGCACGGACACTCCTCCTCACTCACGCACGGCTTTGCACTCCTCCACCGCCATGCACCGCCACCCACGGTGGGTAACCACCGTCATCAGCCTCCTTAGGCCAACACCAAGTCAACCCAACCACCCAAGGCCCAGATCTGTCACCCATGCACGCACACTCTCTCTCACTCTCCCACAGCTTCTCTTCCATTGTGCGGTCAGATCCGCCGCCGTGAGCCACCGTGGTGCCACCTCGATGCCACCACGAGATCCACCGCATTTCCTTTAGCCAAGCTCTAGGTCCAAACCACCACATTACGTGGTGGGTAATCACTGCACGTGATGGACAGTCACTGCATTTGACTGACTGCCGCTGTACACGGTTAGGTACGTTGTGTACCGCCCTTCATAGCCACCAACACAGGGCCTTCACGAGCCCTTCCAAGACCACACTTAGCTATCCAAACGCCCAAACAGTCAACGTACGTGGGTTAGCCGCCCCGTATGTCCTTTCCGACGTCATCGACTGTGACAGTCAACGGGCAACGCACAGGTTATCCCGTCAATGGTATAACTCTCTATCCCTTTTAATTATGTTAGATATTGATTAGTGGACTAGGTTGTGGACTGTGCTGTTAGTATTAGGGGAATGACGGTGTAGTATGGAGATATGTTGTGTAGTGCGCTGTGAAGTGTTGGGCATATTTGTGTAGTGTGGTGATGTGATGTGCCGTGTATGTGAAGTTTTGGGCATCTTGTGTAGTGCGCTGTGAAGTGTTGGGCGTATTTGTGAAGTGTTGTGGACTGTGCTGTGTAATGCGGTTGAGGAGTTTGTGTCGTAATTAGGGCGGGTTGTGCTGTGTAGTGTAGTTGTGGGGCATGTGCTGTATGGATGACGTGGCAGGTGGAATGGGAAGAGTACACACTGAGTGTACTCTGTGTGTGGCATAAAGTGAGATAAGGAGAGTATGTGAAATATACTCTCCTGGCTTATTGTGGATTGGGAAGAGTACACGTAAAGTGTACTCTGTATGGCGTGGTGTATGAATGGAGTACACATGAAGTGTACTCCATGTGGTGGAGTGACGCACCATGTGGCGGGTATGCCATCATGGTGATGTGACATAACGAGTGTACTCTGTGTGGCGTGTTATGTATGAAGAGAGTACACGTGGAGTGTACTCTATGTGGTGGAAAGATGCACCATATGGCAAGTATGCCATAACGGTGATGGGTCGTAGCGTGTATGAATGGAGTACACGAGGAGTGTACTCCATGTGGTGGAATGATGCATCGTATGGCAGTTATGCCATATTGATGTTAGGTTGTAGCGTGTGGAAATGGAGTATACGTAGAGTATACTCCAAGAGGTAGTGACACTCCGTGTGACGTGTTGCAGAGATAAGGATAATTGTGCAGTTGATGGACGTAGAACGTGGTGAATAGTGTCGGGAATTGTGAAACAATGTCCCGAAGTAGTTATGGTGCAGTCTGTAGTCTGAGGTGACAAGTGTCACCGTGATGGACTTATGGCTAGAAGTATGGGTGTAGTAGCAGAATAAGTGTAAGAGTGCGCAGCGAAAACATGATTAGGCAACGTCACGGAATGACATGGTTACTTACAGTTGTGCTTATGATGGGTGAAGAGTTATTGTAGAAATGGCGTAGCAGGAACGTGACGAGATGTCACAATGTGACAGGAGTACGTGAGGAACCGTACTCGTGATGAGTTAGAAGTTGACGTAGAAGTGACGTAACAGGATGTCAGGTGACGTGATGCAAGGCGTAGTTGTGAATGGAGCCTTGTCGCACTAAGTGTTGGGATGAACTGTAAGAAAGGACGGCTGGCATGAAGAGTCATGCTGGCTGGGTTAAGAGAATGTTGGTATCAGAATATGGCCCTCATCCCTACGAGCAGGTGATCAACATGTTATATGTTGATCTTAGGTGATACAGGGGTAAGGTACATGTGTAGTCTGGCGAGACACGTGTACCAGACGGATTCACCATATGTAATGGGTAATCTGTCCACAGTATAGTTACACGGTGCTTAAGCCTCAGAGTTGGCGTAGAACCGTGTGTCTTGTATGGATGGGAATGAGGATTAGTATGGGCTAAGATGCATGAAGATAGTGATGAGTGTACTGTCTAAGGAAGGGATGCGTGACTTAGTTGGTCTGAGTCATGCGTCAGAACGTGGCTAACGAGAAGAGTAAGACGAATGTCTTAATGTCTTAATCCTAAGGTGAATCATGGGTTCACTTTAGTGAATGAGCACTCGAGGCAAGACGTTGAGTTGGAAGATGTGGTGATCATAAGTAGATCCCGAAGGATTTAGTATAGTAAAGAGCACATAAATGCACGGGATAGAAGGAGAGTGTTCTAAGTAATGTATAGTTCTGTTTCTAGTTTAAGTTACTTATACATTAGATAGAGAATGATGCTAAGGTATGTGTATGCATGTAGGTTGCCATTTGACAAGCACATGAATGGACTGCATGATATGCAAAAAGAATGGAGTCCAGGTAAGTATTACGTTCATGCCCTTCTGGAGTTTTCTAGAAATTACGAAACGAAAATGAAAAGCTCTTCTCTTTAAGAAAATGCTTACGAAAGAAGATGCCATGCTTTCAAACATATATGTACGTACGGCCCCTCCATGAAAGCCCCTTTTTACGCACCCAAAGTTATTAATTATACGCATGCGCATAGATGACTATAAGATGTATCTATGGTATGTATTTTCAGAGAAACGAACTGATGAAAATGCACGAAAGACGAGCTTGAGCCGACGCCTTCACGGATCCTACTGACCGACGTTGTTGCGAGCGCCGCGAGGTAATGCTCGTGGACGCCGCGAAGGCCGATGTTCAAGGTGATGCTTACGGATGCCGCGAAAGGCGAAGTTTGAGCCCGTGCTTTATGTTTTATGGACGGTGCGAACTGACACTTTTGTGAAGGCCGCAAGGTGATGCTCGTAGACGTCATGAAAGAGGACGTTCAAACCCATGCTCACGAAATGACGTTTTCTCATGAAAAGAAATGTTTTCTCATGTTAAATGAAAGAAAGAACTGAATGAAAGCTCCAGCTCTTTAGAGCTGGCATGAATGAATGAATGAAAGAATGAAATGAAAACATGAAATGTATGAAGATACGTAACGGCCACATGAATGAATGAAAGGGTACCAATGAATGAATGAAAGGGTACCAATGAATGGGCAGATTGCAATGCCTGGCAGTAGTACTGGTAGTGCACCCAGTGCTGCACTCTAACGGAATGGGATTCCAACCTGTGGCCACGGGCGAATCCATTGGCCATAGGGCCGCTAACCCTAACACACGGGGCGTAACAGTGTGTACTAGCCTATGAAAGTGAAAAGAAAGAATGTATGTATGTATGTATGTACGCATGAATGCACGAATGCACTTTAAGAAATGAAGGCACTGACGGGTGACACGCTTTACGAAAAGAAAGGAAAACCCCGTCCAGTGACGTTTTCAACTGAACGCACGTATGCACGCATGCATGTAAGTATAGTATGTACGAATGATGAATGCATGAATGAAAACCTACGTTATTATATTTTAACTGCATGAAGTAATGCTTACGAGTCTTCGACTCATTTTAGTTTTTATGCATATCCCTCCCCCCCACAGGGAAGGAAATGAAGCACGCGTCGGGACGGACACGGCCCATGGGGAAGAGCACAGAAGTCTAGGCACGAGCATTTAAATGTAAGAGAGGCCTTTTTATTATTAAAAATGATATTTTCCGCTGTAAACCTCTTTTATTATAAAAGTACATTTTTATTTTATAAACGTAGAGTCTTGCACCCTGGGAAGAAGCAAAAAGTTTAAAATCAGACGGTAATTCCCGTCGTCTTTTCTCAAAATATTTTATAAAAAGACCCACCACAAAGACGGGCGTTACAAGGATCCTACTGAAACTGAAACTCTTTTCAGATTGTTTATTTAAAGGATCCTACTGGTTAGGATCTATAGAGATTTAGATCTACATATTTTCTAGAGCACTTTCTAGTACATTATTTTGGTGAGAAAATTCCTAAGTGAATTTTCATATTTGTGATCTCTCTTTGAGTGTGATCGTGCTTCGAGCGTGAATGATCGTGTGATTGGACTTCAGCCCCTAGAGTTCTAGGAGGAAAGACAATATTTAAAGATCGCCAGAGGTTCTAGCTACTACTGCGGTAGAAGATAAACGGGTCGTTTGTCTGGACAAGTAAGAGAGTCAAGTTGCAAAGGTTTTGTAATTGATTAGTACTTGTAATTGATTTTCAAATAATAAGATTGACTTTCTTGGGTTTGGCTGCCCAGTAGGGTTTTACCTTTAAAGGGTTTCCCTTCGATACCAATCTTAGTGTTTTGTAATTTATTTATATTATGTTATTATTTAATTATTAAATTAATTGCATGCTTGAATACTAACCAATTTGTTGAGTGAATTGGTAGATATTTCTGCTGCATTATAAGGGTACTTGGATAATTTCATGTATGAAAACTCTAGTTGAGTTTTCGAGTATTTTTTGTAAATATAGATTACGTGTCTAATTTATTTCTTTTTCAAGAATCCATCCTATGATTTATAATTTTTAAAATGTTTGTTATTTTTTTATAATCGGATTAAGGTTACAACTCTAGAGTTTCGTCCCCATTAAAATCCCTAAACCTATTATACAGCCTCGTGCATTATGATAGATGTTTCACTTTCAAATCCTAGTTAGTTCTTGGTTGTCATCACCACGTTTCCCACCATGCACGTCTCTACCCCATTAGGATTTACGGAAGTTGGTATATATATATACACGCATGATTTTGGACGTTCATCAAAACTTCATTTTTTCCCCAATCTAGGTTTGTCGTGCACCTCTACCAAACTACCTATCAATTTCCTTTACTACCAGTCGCAGCAGTTTTGTTACCAGTCATAGCCATTTCTCGTTAAGCCTTAACCATGCGGCAAGACCACCAGTTTTTGCTTTTCTTTTCTTCCCACCACCATATGACGCGAACCCCTCCGATTCTCGCAAGACCACCATCACTGAAAACCCCAACCGAACGCATGCACATTGCACCATCATTAAGATAGTTGCCAACCACTGTTCGTCACTATCCCTGCACCACTCAGTCATCGTAGCAGGGGACCATTGTGCATTGCAGCTGCATCGCAAGCCCCCAGCCTCCATCTCCACATAAAACCGACGCCACAACTAGTCCACGTGAAGCCGTTTGTCCCCTGTTTTAGCCCCCAAAAACACAGCAACAACTACTTCATGTACGTTGCCACCACGAACCATCCCTGGACAACCACCACTGAAGGGCAGTTCCAATGCCAAGCCCTTCCACACCGCAACTCACACGACAAGCCCCCCTGCACGATGGAAGACACTGCCTCACTATCACCGAAGGACCTTTGTTTTTGCTTTCCGAGCAGTCTTGACTCAACCAACCCACTGCCCTTAAGCCACCGCCCACGCCGGTTGCCTCAGTCGCAGAAGACGACATTGCCTCCGTTCCCAACCACCTTGTCACCTTTTCGTCGCTGCCTTCATGGTGAGTCCCTCACTCGCTGTTCTCTTTCTCTCACTCTCTCGCTCTCTCACTCTCCATTCTCTCTTGCTCATCTCTCTCTCTCGCTAACCAGTACTCTACCGTTGCCCCACCACCTGCTCGTCGCCGTCGTGCCCTCCATCTCTCGGTGAGTATGCTGTTTTGTTTTTTTTGTTCTCTCTTTATCGCACGAAGTGTTTCAACTTGGTTATACGTGGGTCAACTTGGTTCAGCTCCTAAAATACCCTTATCATCAGAATAATTATAGGATAATCATGTTTTGATCTTTATATATTAAACTCAATTTGTGTACGTTTTGTTTTAAATTCAAGATTTTATAAAGAAAATAAATAAAGATTTGAAATATATTATTAGTATTAAAATATGAATTTTTAGAAGTACATGGTAAGTGCAAGATTTTATTTTGAACCCTTTAAAGAGATACTATTTAGTCTATTTTTATTAAAAATTGTTGCTTTTCAATTTTGGTCAATTTTGTTATAATTATGTTAAGAGAATTTTTTTAAACTACATATGTATTTTTGTGGCATTGTTATAATTAGTAAGAATATTAATATGCAATTTTAGAAATATTCAAAGTTTAATAGTTAGAGAAATTATGTGGATATTGAAGAATTTGGGAAGTGATGATATTTTAGGGTTATGAGAATTTTTAAGTATTGAGGAATTAAAATAGGTTAATTTTAGCATTTTAGGTTTAAATAGTGAAACACATGTTCGACTGAAAATTTACGGAAATTACGTGATTATTTTATTCATGACGATTAATATTTGTTTGGCATTGTTGAGGAAATATTCGAAAGCCTAAGAAGTCTATGTAAGCGGGGGTTCATATACTAGTTTTGTATAAAAGAAATGAAATGACGTTGACTTCAAAAATAAGCATGTTAGTTTTTGAAAAGAAATCTGAGAACGACCTCAGATGTTTGTTCTGTATATGCATAAATTCTATATAACATAAAGTATTTTATGTCATGACTAGTGTAGACATGAGCTAATTTTGTGTATTCTGTTTGTGAACTATGTAAAAAGAGTGAATATGAAAATCTAAAAGTTTTTGCTGTAAATAAATGAAAATGTTTTGATTTTGTTTATTTCGAACATGTGAAATGATCGGAAGCTGTTCAGCTTTCGGTTTTGATATAATGTGGCATCTGAAAACCTTGGCATGTCTTTTTGATTCTATATCTGAATATGACCTGGTTCTGATGATGTTCTGTTCTGTTTCTATTAAGACCCAGCCACGGGTATAATGGTGGTTTATAACCCTACTACAGGGGTGAAACATGGTGTATGGCCCAGCCATGGGTATAATGGTAGTTTTTAACCCTACCACGGGGGTTAAATATGATATTTGTTCTGATGCAATGCTCTGATATGATATGAAAATGATGTATCAGTTTATGATATGCCAAATGATTTTTGAATAAGAAAGTTTTTCCAAAAGTTTCGCTCTGATGTTTTGTAACAAGTTTGTTTTAAGCATTCTGAAAGTAAATGTTTTGTTCTGCATACCGAACTTTATAAATGCTCATGTTTACATGCTAGTATAAATTATCTACTTACTGAGTTGTTGATAACTCACCCATTTTCTCCACAATATTTTTCATATATTTTGATGGTTGAACTGAGGATCAAGATTATGAGGCATTGGGTGAGATGATTTAAATATAGTGCATTAAACATAGAAAGTTTTTATAAGTATTGTCGATTTTTATTAAGAAATTTTATTGTGTTACGATGACTTGGCATTTTGAAAAATGGGTTATATTGAGGAAATTAGTTTAAATCAAAATTTCTATATGATATTGGGAATTTGGAGTTTAGTTTTATATTGTTGAAATGTGAGTTTAAGTGATAGGAAGTAACACTACGACCCGAGCAGGACCGGGGCGTTATAGTTGGTATCAGAGCCAGATTTGTGATTCTGCATACTATAATGAGGTGTTTGAAGATTTTTGGTTGGAGCTTTTGCAGACTTATAGTAGGTGGCCTACGAAATTTGAGGTTTTAGAGTTGTAGATTTTGAGATATGATTTTTTAAGACATTTGAGGTTTTAGATTCAAT
This sequence comes from Juglans microcarpa x Juglans regia, assembly GCF_004785595.1. Classification (NCBI taxonomy): domain Eukaryota; kingdom Viridiplantae; phylum Streptophyta; class Magnoliopsida; order Fagales; family Juglandaceae; genus Juglans; species Juglans microcarpa x Juglans regia. Next base: position 12,128,856 of record NC_054608.1, read on the forward strand.
ATGCTTATTTCATAGACTTTAGAAAATGATTCATATAAGATCTAAGGTATACATAAGCTTAATCGAAAGCCAGGTATGAGATTCTGCAGATTTTATGGATTGAGGTTTTGGAAATATGAGGTTTAGGGTTTCTGCATATTTCAAAGACGAGTTTGATAAGGTTTGAGGTTTAGACTTTTGAAGGTTTGCATAAGCTAAATGGAAAGCCAGGTTTGAGATTCTGCAGACTATAACTTATGAAGTTTGAATATCTGTAGGTTTAGGTAGTAAATTTAGATTTGAGGTATAGAAACTTGAGGACTAAGAAATGATTATGCATAAATCATAGGACTAAGAATCCATCCTATGATTTATAATTTTTAAAATGTTTGTTATTTTTTTTTGTTAAACGGATTAAGATTACCACTCTAGAGTTTCGTTCCTATTAAAATCCTTAAACCTATTATACAACCCCGTGCAATATGATAGATGTTTACTTTCAAACCCTAGTTAATTCTTGGTTGCTGTCATCGCGTTCCCATGCACGTCTCTACCCCACTAGGATTTACGACAGTTGGTATATATATATATATATATTATACACGCATGATTTTGGACGTTCATCAAAGCCTCATTTTTTTCCCAATCTAGGTTTGGCGTGCACCTCTACCAAACTACCTATCATTTTCCTTTGCTACCAGTCGCAGCAGCTCTGTTACCAGTCATAGCCGTTTCTCCTTGAGCCTTAGCCATGCGGCAAGGCCACCAGTTTTTTCTTTTCTTTTCTTCCCACCACCATATGACGCGAACCCCTCCAATTCTCGCAAGACCACCATCACCAAAAACGCCAACCGAACGCATGCACGTTGCACCATCATTGAGACAGTTGCCAACCATGGTCCGTCGTTATCCTTGCACCACTCAGTCATCGTCGCAGGGGACCATTTCACACTGCAGCTGTATTCCAAGCCCCAAGCCTCCATCTCCATGTAAAATCGACGCCACAACCAGCCCACCCGAAGCCGTTTGTCCACTGTTTTAGCCCCCAAAAACACATCAACAACTACTTCACGTACGTTGCCACCACCAGCCGTCCCTGCACAACCACCACTAATGAGCAGTTCCACTACCAAGCCCTTCCATGCCCCAACTCACACGAGAAGCCCCCTGCACGACGGAAGACGCTGTCTCACTACCACCGAAGGACCTCTGTTTTTGCTTCCCAAAATAGAGAAGTCTTGACTCAACCAACCCACCGTCCTTAAGCCATAGCCCACGCCGGTTGCCTCAGTCGCAAAAGACGACACTGCCGTCGCTCCCAGCCACCTTGTCGCTATTTCGTCGTTGCCCTCACGGTGAGTCCCTCACACACTACTCTCTTTCTCTCGCTCTCTCACTCTCTGTTCTCTCTTCGTGCCCTCCATCTCTTGGTGAGCATATTGTTTTGTTTTTTGTGTTTTGTCTCAATCGCACCAAGTGTTTCTAGTCTGGGTAGTTGAAATTCCATGCACGGTTATTTTGTAAATTTCAACTTAGTTATACATGGGTCAACTTGGTTCAGTTCCTACAATACCCTTATCATCAGAATAATTATAGGATAATCATGTTTTGATCTTTATATATTAAACTCAATTTGTGTACGTTTTGTTTTAAATACAAGATTTTCTAAAGAAAATAAATAAAGATTTGAAATATATTATTAGTATTAAAATATGAATTTTGAGAAGTACATAGTAAGTACAAGATTTTATTTTGAACCCTTTAAAAAGATACTATTTAGTCTATTTTTATTAAATGAAATTGTCGCTTTTCTTTTTTTGATCAATTTTGTTATAATTATGTTAAGAGAATTTTTTTAAACTAGAGATGTATTTTTGTGGCATAGTTATAATTAGTAAGAATATTAATATACAATTTTAGAAATATTTAGAGTTTAATAGTCAGATAAATTATGTGGATATTGAGGAATTTGGGTGATGATATTTTAGGGTTATGAGAATTTTTAAGTATTGAGAAATTAAAATAGGTTAATTTTAGCATTTTAGGTTTAAATATCGAAATACGTGTTCGACTAGAAATTTATGAGAATTATGTGATTATTTTATAGATGACGATTAATATTTGTTCGGCAGTGTTGAGGAAATATTCGAAAGGCTAAGAAGTACAGGTAAGCGGAGTTCATATACTAGTTTTGTATAAAAGAAATGAAATGAAGTTGACTTTGAAAATATGCATGTTTGTTTTTGAAAAAAATCTGAGAACGACCTTAGATGTTTGTTTTGCATATGCATAAATTCTATATAACAAAAAGTATTTTCTGTTATGACTGGTGTAGACATGAGTTAATTTTGTGTATTCTATTTATAAACTATGCAAAAAGTACGAATATGAAAATCTAAAAGTTTTTTATGTGAATAAATGAAAATGTTTTGATTCTGTTTATTTCGAACATGTGAAATGATCTGAAGCTGTTCAGTTTTCGGTTTTGATAGGATGTGACATCTGAAAACCTTGGCATGAATTTTTGATTCTGTATCTAAATATGATCTGGTTCTGATGTTGTTCTATTCTGTTTCTGTTAAGGCCTTGCCACGGGTATAATGATAGTTTATAACCATACCGCAGAGGTGAAACATGGTATACGGCCCAGCCACGGGCATAATAGTGGTTTATAACCCTACCACAGGGTTTAAACATGGTATACGACCTAGCCACAAGTATAATGGTGGTTTATAACCATACCACAGGGGTTAGACATGGTATTTGTTCCGATGCAATGCTATGATATGATTTGAAGATGATGTCTCAGTTTATGATATGCCGAAGGATTTTTTAATAAGAAAGTTTTTCTAAAAGTTTCGCTCTGATGTTTTGTAACAAGTTTTGTTTATGCATTCTAAAAGTAAATATGTTATTTCTACATTTTGAAAGTAAATATTTTATTCTGCATACCGAACTTTATAAATGCTAATATTTACATGCTAGTATAAGTTCTCTACTTACAGAGTTGTTGATAACTTACCCCTTATCTCCACAATATTTTTTAGATATTTTGATGATTCAGCTGTGGATCAAGATTGTGAGGCATTGGTTGAGATGTATAGTGGATTAAGCATAGAAAGTTTTTATGAGTAATGTCAATTTTTATTAAGAAATTTTATTGTGTTACGATGACTTGGCATTTTGGAAAATTGGTTATATTGAGGAAATTAGTTTGAATCAAAATTCTATATGATATTGGGAATTTGGAGTCTATTTTTATATTGTCGAAATGTGAGTTTAAGTGATAGGAAGTAACTCTCCGACCCGTGCGGGACCGGGCATTACATTTTTTCCATTATATTGAAAGCTATATAGTCATGAGAAACTGTACAATCTCCAAATATAATAGATTTTGCCCTCAAACGATGTAATGCCCTGATCTCGAGTGGGCTGGAGAGTTATTAACTGTCACCTGAAATCATCTCTCAACCACGTAATCTATATATTGCAAATTCTCTGTAAAACTCATTGTTTCAAATCAAATACTCCAATATAATTAATCTAAGACACCACAAAGTTATCAAAACATCCTAATAACCCAAGTAAACAAAACAAAACAAATCTACTGAATGAAATTCTCTAGTCATCAAAGTATCATCTTTGTACTTAATCCACTATGCTCACATAGCCTGACACATGCTTCCTATTCTTGATCCTCGGCTGAAACATCCAAAACATTTGAAAAATATTGTGGAGATAAGGGGTGAGTCATCAACAACTCAGTAAGTACAGAACATATACTAGTATGTAAACATAAGTCTTTTCACAGAGTTCAGAATGCAGTGCAAAACATTTTTAATTTCAGAGTGCGAAATCAAAACATGTTCTCAAAATATGAGAGTGACAATTCGAAAACATTCATATTCAAAAATTCTTTGGCATAGCATAATTGAACATCATAATCATATAATATCATATCGTATCGTATTAGAGCATCATATCCAAACAGAGACCTTGTTTAACCCTTGTGGTATGGTCGCTCGAGCGAAGACAAAAGTGAATCTTCCTTTTATATGAGTCAACTCAAACACGATCCATTAAGATAAACAGGTTAGACTTTTAAACCTTAACACGACCTATTTAAATAACTAGTAATATGATACGGCCCGTTTTGACTTGTTTAACAACTAATTAGAAATGAGTCAACACGATACAAGTCATTTCAATCCATTTTAAGTAAATAGGTTGAAATGACCCACATAACCCATTTAACCCGATTCACATTGTCTCACATAAAAGTTAAAATGAATATTTATTAGTAGTTACAATATCTCAAAAAAACTAATAAGATTTTCTAATAACAAAAAAAATATCAATATTTTTAAGATTTTAACCTATAATAAAGCCAATATTATAATCCAAACAATGACAAATATGAATATAAGTCTAAAATCACAATCACAATAATAAAAAAAATATAAGCATATGTAGAAATATCAATATTAAAATCCGAAAATAATAAAATTATAATTTTGGAATAAAATTTAAATGGGTAATTGCGGGTTGACCTTTTATTGATCCATTTATTAATTGTGTCTAGGAGGTCAATAAAAGTTGCAAATTGTAGCTATGGAAAAGAAAAATGATTTTTGATGATTAGTTTTGAAAAAATGGGTTGGAATGAGTTAAAGTTATTAATTCAAACTATCAAGATTTTTGGAATATTTATGAAACCAACAGTTCTCCATGCTTGCAATTGCAAATATAGAGAATGCTAGAACTCCAACAGAACCAGTGGCCATGGACAAGCACTACAACAAAATTGTCTTTTTGTGATGGTTTTTATTTTGCGACGAACATAAAACCATCACTGAAAATCGGAAATTTTTAATAACTTTTGAATGTATAAAATTTACATTCGAACAATACTTTTGTGACACTAACACTACAAAATATATTCAAACGTAATTAATTTAGTGTCATTTTAGATGCCCCTGCATTCGAAACATAACGTACAAATGTTCGATACCGTGGCCGAAGTTCAAACGTATACTATTATGTTGGGACAATTGTGGAAAGCATTCGAAGATTGAAAGAATGACATTAGAATAGAAGATTCGAAATATATGTATATATATTTTTTGTCTAGAATCTCGTTAATTTGTGACTAAGGTGCTACATATAACATTCAAACATGATGTATTAACGTTCAAGCTTGTTAGTGTTACATATTTGGAATTTTTTTTAACAACAATTATGTTATGTAATATAAATAAATAAACACATACTATTAAATAACTAATTTTCCGGCCATTAAATTATAAAGCAAAATATATAAGGGCGGAAAAAAAAAAATACACAAACACCATTTAAAGGAATGCGCAACTCAATATGTTGCTTTTGAAGTCATAAAACAATGAGGCATATCGACCTTATCAACTAGTGATGCCTATTTTTGTGTTGGTCGAAAAGGAAGGAGGAGCCATCCTTGACGCACGATAGTGGCTCATGTGTCAATACGACGTGCTTGAGTACATCCATGGTAGTAAATAATAAATATATATAAATAAGATAGAGACACACAAATTTATGTGGTTCGACATAAAGCCTACGTACACGGGGTATTTGAAGGAAACATCCACTATAATGAGTGATTTTATAGTCTCTCATGGTGTCTTATATCTTACAATACATTGGAGGTCGATGAGCCTTTTGCCTAGAGAAGATATATCTCTAGAGTCTCTAGGGCTAAGGCAGAAGAGATCTTCCAAAAAAGCCATGAAAGGTCGTCCTAAAGTACCCGTGTCTTTGCTAGGATAACCCCTTTTATTGAGGCTTTTAGGAGTAGTTGGTGATCAGATGTCAACTTTATGTCCCTTCCACCTTTCTCCTTTACATGCCTGACTATACTTCCCTTGCATCAGCCCTTGTCTTTCCTTTCTCTTCCCTCTTGGTCTTGATGATGGTCATCTGGTGGGTTGAGTCTAGCACATTTTATCCTTAACACTTATACATTAGGAAGTTTACATATTGACATAGTTTAATATAAACCCTTAGATTATAAAACTCTTTTTATTATAAAGTAAATATAACGTATTACATTAAACCATGCCACTGTGTAAAAAAATTTATGTAAGATTTCTACGTAGACCTAATACTTTTCTTTCGAAGACCCGATCATGTTTAGAACTTTAGAAGGACTTCCTTGATTTATATTTGGGTCAAATATTGCCAGACTTAGATTCAACCCGAACCAGTACAGAAGCTCTTCCTTGATTTATGTCGTGGTTGATTGGCTTCGATTGAACTTTGGCATAGCTGCCAGATCTTTGCTGAGTCAATGATGATTAGATGGCAGACAGGGCCTCGAACTCCTTGGTAACTTCAGAATGAAGACCAAGAAAATCACCAGAAGAATGAGATGAAGATTCAGGCTGAACTCAAAGGGAGAGAGTAAGGATTAATTTCCGTAGAGGTATGTCAAGAAGGGATGAGTTGCTTGGATGAGGGCGCAGAAAAATATGGCAAACCATGTATAATTTTGTTCGTCAATGCCAATGACATCATCTGCTGTGGTCTACATAACGGAAACATTTAATGCTGGCATAATTTGGGACTCATCAACACTATGAGGCTTAGTTTCTACGCAAGTGAGGTAGACGTTTGATTAAGTGAGATTTATACACTAAAACATAAATGAGTTTTTGTGACGGTTTGGCAATTGTGATAGTCCCCAAACCATCACAAAAAGTATTTTCTGTGACAGTTTGTGGAAATCGTCACTAAAGGCTGCCGTGAAATTGCATTACGTTTGAACGTATATGTATTCGTGTTAGAATGTGCCCTGGACATTCGAACGTTGAGGCTACTTATGTGCGAATGTGGAAATTTTTGGCACCAACGTTCGAACGTTAGTGATTCACATCCTAATGTTAATTGATTTAATACTAAAGTTGGATATTTCATATTAAAAAAGATTGAGAATTGAAGTGCAATAATTTAATATTAAAGTTGGATAAGCTAACATTAAAAAAGATTAAGAATTGAAATTAAAATATAGTAGATATATTAAATAATATTGTTCACTACATATGATAAAAATAATGTACAAAATATAATAAAATCTTGTAAACAACACGATAAAAGTGAAAATAATCAATACGAGTTGTTTACTTATGTATTAAATTCATCAATCAATATGCTGGCCTTTTCGTTTAGGATATATGACCGATGGCCAACCTGGGCGACACTTTGTTGTACTGACGCGATCTATCGATTGATGTGCACAGTAATATCTGATACCATCGTATCAACGCAAATAGACTACGCATCTCCCTTAGATGTACCCGTTAGCAACTGACTAGTACTCCCAATATGGGGAGCAACACCGGGCCCACACTGGGTAGGAGGAAAAAGATTTGGTACAGGGCCAGGCTGATGTCGAGCATGCCCCCTCCCCTGTCCAATTCTGCGACGGTATGTGGTCATGTAGATGGGGCTGATCTGCTATATTAGCCACTCCTCTGCCTAGGGTTGCACACTCCAAGCCAATAATAGTGAGATAATGATGACTCCATATGGGAGGTTGTCTGTGGAGATGATGCTCGCCTTGTTACCGATCCTCTCAAAAATATAAAGTGGCAAGTCGTTGAACTCTCCTCGTGTCACTCGTATAAGGAACTGTGCGTGAGTCTAGCTAAATGTGGTCTTATGTGCCACATGATCTAGATTTGTTGCAACAATAAGATACAACATGCAGGAAAAAGGGATGAGTTGTACCTGGCTGAAGAAGTTCTTCCTATCGAGCTGCTCTCGGTCTCTCCCAGTGAGGCCTCATCTCGGTTGTCATCCTCCTCATCAATACCCTCGGCCTTGACCTATCAATAGGGCTAGTAGATGATGCAAAAGTGCCTACATCTGCATCACTCGATATCCATCCCTAGGCTGAGCATCTCTTGTAGTAGATGTCTGAGCTACGTGACAGATCCAAGAAACTCGGCGATGACATCCATCGAGATCTTGAACTGAAGACCTCGGGCTGTCACGGTATGAGAGGATGCATCTTGAGGCAAGGAGCACATCCCCATATAGAATTCTTGAATGTGTAGATACTCATCCAGCCTCTCGTAGTGAACACGTTTCTAAGGCTCTTATGCTCCCATATGAGTTCATCGAACTAATTGGTCAGGACTTCTCGTTTAGACATCACTGTTCGAGCCTCGATACGAGACGTGTCTTGGCTTCCCTCCCCTTTTCCCAGTCGTTAGAAGATGAGTCATATCCTGAAAGAAAGAAAACAATTGAGCAATATTAGTACTATGATTCATATTATGTACTATAATCTAAATTATTTCAGAAACACGTTTGAATATAAAATATCACATTCAAACGTCAACCTTATACGTGTGAACATTTTAGGCTTGACGTTCGCACATTAATTTCCTCTAGGATAAGCATTCCAATGTAAAATGAGTTACGTTCAAATGTGATGTTGGCAAACACACGTTCAAATTAAACCAAGTATACGTTTGAATGGTATAATAAAATAAATAGAAAATTATTACATTCGAACATACAAAACAACTACGTTCGCACGTAAGAAAGCTCTTGAATGTATTTATTAAGACGTTCGAACGTACATTAACTATCAGTTTGAACGTTTCTGACCTTTCTAAAAACTGAAAGGTTTTGCATTCGAACGAATGTTAAATAACGCTCGCACGTAATACTAACGTTCGAACGTATGTGCCGCTCAAGAATATAAACGATCATACGTGCGAACGTTACAAACGTTTGTTCGAATGTAAAATATACATTCGCACGTACTCTTAATATGTTTGCACGTATTGTAGAATGTTTGCAAGTTATTTGATTAATGTGCGAACGTGTATGTCGTCTTCCCCATTTGAAAGGTCTAATGTTCGAATGTTATGAGATAGAAATGGTTGAGTTGACTCAGCCATTCCTTAGCACTTCAAACACAATAAAAGTGGTCAAAAGCCACCGTAGAAATGAAGTGTACAGTTCAAGAAAGCTTTCTACAGTGGCTGTTTGGCCATTAGCAACCCGTGGTGGCCAAAAATTCAAGATGAAAGTCTGGCCACCAATGGGTTTTGGAAACCCCCGAAACCTCCACCAAACATTAAAGAAAAGGCTACCCAAATGTTAAAGAGGAATGCCTATCTCTTTTGTGACGTTTGTGGTGGTGTTTGACAAGGGCGGCGCAGATTTGGTAGCGGTTTGCGACGGAGGCGACAAGAGGAAAATATGTTACGGATTCATTTGAAATGACGTTTCACATTCAGACGGAAGCTTATATACATGTAACAATTGAACGTTATAGTGTTAACGTGCGAGCATCACTTAATGAGCGAGAAAGCCATCCGAACGTTACTATTTTAATGTTCGAACGTTTGTCACTTAATTCTCAAGACATGCGAACGTTATTTTGGTACGTTGGAACGTCTCTAGAATAATTTTTTTTATAATTTATACCAAATAATATATTATTTATAATATAATATATAATAGTTGTTATATATTATATAATCTAATAATATTATTATTGATAATATAGTTGTTATATAGTGTGAATATGTGATTATCAATCAAGAATATTATTACTATACTATATGTAATATATTTAATATACTTTACTTATACACTATGTACTAGTATACTATACTTATACACTATATACTTAAAAACAGTCCTGTCCCGTATGCGGAGATTTGAGGTGGAAGGGTAAGAAAAATATTATGGTGAAAATTTCAAGTTATTTCCCGCTGAAACTCAGATTGCAAAGGCTATAAATGTGTAAAAAAAAATAACATAAGATATGAGGTGGCACAAGGAGAAAAGAGTCAAGGATGACGAATATATGAGGCACCCAGCTAACTCACTTGTGTGGCAATCCTTTGATGATCATTACCCGGAGTTTGGCAACAAAAGGGAAGTTAGCGTGTCCCACGAGTAATAAAGAAACTGCAAGTGAGTGGCTAAAATATTCGCAGAAGATGTGTTTCATGGGCCATCGACGGTATCTATTACAAATCATGCATGGCGAAGGGAAGGCGCTAAATTTGATGTGAGAGTTGAGGACCGAACTGCATCGAAGGAGTTGACTGGGGACGAGATAGTGGAATAGTTACTGAAAGTTAGAGCGAACAATTTTGGCGAGGTCGGGAAAAGAATAAGAGAAAACGAGGCACTGTAGAATTGAATTGGACAAAGCGTTGTATTTTCTTTGATTTGCCATATTGGCCATCATGCATGTTGCGACTTAGTTTGGATGTAATGCACATAGAGAAGAATATTTGTGATAATATTCTGGAGACATTGATTAGCATTAACAAAAACATGAAGGACACGATTAAGATAAGGAAATATCTTGAGAAAATGAGAATTAAACATAATCTATATTTGCGAAGGGAAGGCAACAGGGTGGTTAAGCCGCATGCATATTTTACGATGACAACAGATGAGAGGATGGATTTTTGTAAGTGGTTGTAAGGTATGAAGTTGCCATATGGTTATGCCTCCAATCTTGATAAATGCGTGAGCCCTGATGGTTTTGCAAAAATTGTTACCAGTGGGAATTCGTGGGAAACTGACTTCTAATGTACGTGTCACCATAACTGACTTCTAATGAAAGAAGACATTGCTACTATACTGTCTAAATTCAAACAGATCTTTCCACTATCATTTTTTGACGTAATGGTCCATTTAGCAATACATTCACCTTGGGAGATACTGTTAGGTTGCCCGGTGCAGTTCCGTTGGATCTATCTAGTTGAAAGATATTTGGGTAGATTGAAGCACACTGTTGGAAATAAAGCCCAAGCTGGGAGTTCAATAATAGAGGCTTATAGACACAATTAATGGTTGACATTTTGCTCTCTATATCTTCTGGGTCTTGAGACACGATTTAATCGTGAATAGCGGAATGTTGATCTTGCTACTCATCCTCCTCATGAGCTATCAGTGTTTTCCCAGAATGTACGGCCCTGAGATATGTCTTAATAAGTGAAGAGTTAGGAAAAGCTCGGTGGTACGAGTTGAATAATTTTCAGGAGACTGATGACCATCTTAGGAAAGTCATGGAACAAATGATATTGACTCCTATGGTGTCATACGTGACATTATCAGATTAAAATACCTGGGTGGGAATGTGACATATGTTTTTAAATGTAATTGGTGGATATATGAGGTGGTCGGGTTTCAATACATACGGATAACCACTTTACGAGTGTCAATACTGCATGTAAATGGTACGAAGATGATCCATTCGTATTGACTTGTCAAGCTACCCAAGTTTATTACTTGGCTGATCTAATGAAAGGAACAGATGAAGATACTGGAGAGATAACTTGGCGAGTCATACAAAAATTTGTTCCTCGGAATATCTATGATGCAGGAATGGTAGCGGATCACGATCATAGTGGAGATGAAGATGACACTCCGATTATAGAGGCCTACCAGGAAGATGGAGAGGGTATTAATTTATTTGTTGACCTCGGTGCACTTGAACTAACCCCCTTATGTAGAGATGATGTCCCACCCGTACATCTCGACCCATCCGTATTAAATGATCATTCAGTTTTTGAAGTAAGTGAAGAAGAAGAAGAAGAAGAAGAAGTGTCTGAAGAGGACGTCGATGAAGAAGACGAAGAAGTAGATGATGATGACGAAGATGTTATTGAAGTCGATTTTGAAACAAGCATGGAAAATACATCTGAAGATGAAGAATAAAAGTATTAAATATTTTATTTACATAGGTGACAACACAATACATTTTTTATAAATTATTCTATACTCATTTTTTTAAAATATTAGTCATTTTCAAGGATGCCACCAAAACGACAATGAAGAAATGTGCCTCCTACCCCAAGTCCCGAACTCCTTCACTACTCCCCAACTGAGGACTCCGCTCTTGCACAAGTTGATACACAGGAGACAGAAAGCCAATTGACACCCACCAGAAAGAAAATTTTGTTAATAATTAAATATATTTCACTACTTTGGGGACTGTATTTAATAATCTTAAAAATATTAGCTGATGCCTTGTCATGTCCCCAACGTGGCTTAACATGTGGCCTTTCTTTGGAAAGAAATAAAAGGCATGAAAAAATCAAGTTCAACATTCCTGATAACTTCACTGGAGGAGTAGATGATAGTGCAACATTGCTTTCCTCCTATGTCAGCACACTAGTCGAAGCTTATGTCCCATTTTATGTGCGATCATGGAGAGAAATTCCGAATGAGGTTAATGATCACATTCGGAGTCGTGTACAGGTGAGTTTATATACCAACATAAAATCTTTTTTAGAGATGTTTTGATTTCATATTTTTGACGCAATTCATTTCTTAGGATGAATTCGACCTCAATTTTGGCCGTAGAGAGGATGTGCGAACTGTGAATGAGTTGATAGCTATATTATTTCATCGTCACAATGGAAGATGTCATGACCACTTCAAGAAATTCGAGATGTTGGAAGAAGTTGTTCAGTCCCCTTTTCAGAAAATGAAGTTAGACGTTTGGAGGAAGTGTTGTGATCTTTTCGCAAGTCCAGATTATCAAGTATTCTAGATTTATTCCCTATAACTTATTTACATCTATATTGGTTTCAAATATTATATTTAACATTGTTAATTTCTCTTGCAGCACTTAAGTTTTATCAATGTAAAGAATAGAACGGCTTTGACAATCCACCATCGCGTCGGTTCATAGTCATTCGATCGTCTTGCCGATAAAATGGTAATTAATAACTTATTAAAATTCACTCATTTTTATCATATTCTTTTATTTAAGTACTAACATTATTTTTTAAAATTACTAATGTGTGATTCTGAATTGTAAAGAGTATTCAAGTCATAAAATTGTAAGAAGTAAGAACTTTCCTCTCTCGTCTTCCACGAGTAGAGGTTTGCTTTACTATCTATTGCAAGTTCGTTTTTTCTTTATTCCATGGCAGAAGATTTGGAAGCGTTGTATGCAAGTTGTTTCTAACGGAGCAGGAGCAAGAAGTTATCTTGGTTAAGGATTATATAGTCTAGGAAAGCTTAGTTCGTGGTGAGAAGTGCCTAATAGTACAGCTGCTTACTACTAAACAATGTAATAAGGAGGCTTTCAAGCAGGCTCGGAGGAAGATTTGGTGTCCAGTCTGGGCTATGCGGTTGCAGGATTTGGGTTCTAAATTCCTTGTTGTTGAGTTTGAGGATGTCAAAGATCAGGAGATGGCCCATGGTCTTTTGACAAGCAACTAGTCTTACTGAAGCAATTTGATGGTTTACTCCAAACCCATCAAATTAATCTGACTGAAGCTCTCTTTTGGGTGCGTGTTCATGATCTCCCATTGGGTAAGGTTTCGGAGGTGGATTTGCTAGATGATGAGTGTGAATGGGGCGAGTTCATAAGGGTGCGAGTCTATCTCGATGTTTCAAACATCTCTGAACAAAACGTAAATATTAATCGTGCGAAGCAAAAACAATGAATGTCTAATGTTTTACGTTCGAATATTAATCGGTCAGGTTAATGTTTGAACATCAATTTTTACGTGCGAATGTTACTTTCTTTGACGGATTTTAACTTTCACTCAAAAATTATGTTCGAACGTTACATCTCATGGAAGACTTCCAACCATAAAAAAAAAAAAAAAAAAAAAAAAAAAAAAAAAAAAAAAAAAAAAAAAAAAAAACCTTTTTTGTTACGATTGAGCAGTAAACCTTCACAAAAATTTTTTGTGATGCCTTTTAGGTGACAATCTCAAACCATCACAAAAAAGTATTTGTGACGGTTTGCTAATTCTTTGTGACTGTTTCGAACGTCACAAAAGCCAAAATCTATTATAGTGATAAGAACTTAAATGAGTAGCTACACGTATGCATAATTTTAAGTACAATGTTATATGAATTGGGTGGCATTTCCGTTATATAAATACTTTCTTTTTTAATTTGAATTCCAAATTTAGAATTTTTAAATTCTCACCATTGTCGGTAGCTGACACATCAATACATAAGGTTATATAAGTAAAATTATAAATATAGAAAGCATTTTTCAACTTAAGTTGTATTAGGTTGTGAAAGTGAGCAAAGATTTTATTTTTTTTATTGGCTTTCTTGAAAGTTTGTATTGACTCATGCTTTTTTCCACAAAAATTATTAAACAAAAACTTTTATTGAAACATGATCTATGGCCATCATGAGGTGGCTCAGAGCCACACCCCCATGGTTGGCAGTTGAATCAGGTTTGCCTCGTGATGGCAACCACCACGAGTGAGTGTTAAGTTATTTTTAATAAAAAAATATTTCATACACAATTTCTTACTATTCATACAACCTCCACACATCACACTTTTTTTAATTTTTATTATTTTTTTCTTTTATCTAATATTTAATATATGAATAATGAATAGAAAAATTAAATTAGTTTAAAAAGAATAAACTCAAAAAATATTTTAAAAAAAATATTAAAAATTTTTAAAAATATGGTGTGTGGAGGTTGGAGAGGTTGTGTAACGTTACTCTCCATAAAAACACAAAAAAATCTTACTAATTCTCAATAACTCCCATCACTTTTATTGAAATTTAAAAACGTTATCTCCAAATATTTTCACGCAACTATTTACAAATATCCATTTATTTTCAACACATAACATCCAACCTCATAAAGCAAGAAATGGTGTTTGAGGAAATAAAAAACAAACACGTGCACACAAACATTTCCAAATTGAGTCATGAACATATGTTGTAGCATGCGTGCAAAGAGGCTACAACCTTTAGGCAATTATCCTCCAAAATGGGAGTTCTGCTATTCCAGGTTGAGGCTACAAGTTTTAGGCACTAATCCTCCTGAACAGGAGTTGTGCACCGTATTGAGATTGCAGGGTCATCAACATCATCAGCGCGTGAACATAAGTTGGTGACATGGTAAAAGAATATTGTCTGACGATCATAGCAAGTGCCACCTTTGTCTCAATCAGGACTAGATTCTGATCGGCACAAATTTTGGGTCCTAACCCAAATGGAAAACATGGGGCTAAATGCTTTTGAGACTCTGAAAAATTCAATGGATTGAATTTATGTGCATCCTTTCCCCATATCTCAGTATCATGATGGACAACTGTCATGAGCAAACAGAGTTGTGTTCCTGTTGAAATGTCAAGTTTCCCTAGCTTAACTCGTTTGGTTGTTTGTTGGAACACGAATGAAGCCACAGGGTAGAGGTGAAGTGCTTCATTCAGTATCATACCCACCTGTTGAGAAAACAACAAGACATTCGCACTATTTTATGGTTGAGCATAGTTTGTCGTTGGTGATGAGTGACCGATGGGGGACTCTGCTGTCGCGGTATCTCTTCCATGAAGGGTGGCTGCTCTCTAATCTCGTTGTGCTATGGGGGTGCTCATTGCAGGACCTGGACTTACTTCATCCAGGTAGAAAACAAGGCTATTGTGCATTCATGGCTAGACCGTTGCCCACCACGGAGGTGGTAAGCTATGTTGAGTGAGCAACGGAGCTTGCCCGTCGTGTCCTCTTGGTGGCGAGCTTGTTGCCCCCACCACAAGTCCACCACGGGCAATGTTCATGGCGTAACCTTTGCCCTCCACGGGGGTGTCAAGTTGCCATGGGCAAGCCTACATCTTGCCCACCATTTTCCACTTTTATGCAACCCAATGGCCATAGAAACTACCGTCGCAGGTTTCTTTTGCTTCTCATGGTGGGCCCATAACTACCCATACCCCCATACTGCCGCTTGTGAGCGTTTAACGTGCAGGAGATTTACCCGCTAGTTTTCAACACTCATGGTGTGTCCACCACAAAACGTAGATGCATGTCGAGCTCGTAGGCATTTCTAGCAAGAGGAGTGTATAGATGTCAAGTGAAATGGTCAATAGGCTAGATGCTACCTGCAGCTACTCTGTTTCACCACGAGCAAGCTAGGTTCCCGTGTCTCGTCGGGTTTGTCTGGATATTTGACTACGGCAGTCAAACTTAGTGCATGGCATGACCCCTAGCTATGCACCCTTCATGCACATGGTGCATGGCATGCACTGTGCACTCTCCATGTGCGCAGTGCATGCCATGCACTCGTGGGGCACTGTTTTTTTTTTTTTTGTCAGCCTATTGTTTGGCAAGTGAGAGTATCTCAAGTACTCTCACTACTATTTTTTACTTTATTATTACTTTTCATCTACTTTTCTACTATTCATTACTTTTCACCTAATTTTTACTACAATTCAATATTTTATTATTACTTTTTCACTACTATTCACAAACATTCTCAACACTTTTCAGGTATTCTCACTACCCAAACCACACAAAAAGTTGAGGGACTTATCTACTTATTCTTTGGAGACGATCTCGTGCATCGGGGAATCATCCTTCCTCCATTTTCTTTGCAAAGAATAAGTTGATCCCATAAAAGGTGCCAATTGTTGATCCATGTTTTTGTACATGTCGTAAAAGAAGGAGGAGCCATCCTCGGCCCATGATAATGACTCATGCATCGATATGGTGTGCTTGAGTACAGCCATGGAACTAAATAATAAATGAAATGTAAATAAGTGAGAGACACAAATCTATGTGGTTCGGTACAAAATCTATGTCCACGGATTGTTTGGAGGGCAAATCCACTATAGCGGGTGATTTTGCAGTCTCTCGTATCTCATAGTACAATAGAAGTTGATGACCCTTTTGCCTAGAGAAGATAATGTCTCTAGAGTCTCTTTGGTTGAGGTAGAAGAAGCCTTCCAAGAAGGCCACAAAAGGTCATTCTTAAGTCCCCTTGTCTTTGGTAGGATAACCCATTTTATTAAGGCGTTTAGGGAGCAGTTGGTGAGATGTTAGTTTTATGTCCCTTCCACCTTTCCCCTTTACGTGCCTGGCTTTACTTTCCTTGCTACAGTCCTTGTCTTTTCTTGCCTTTCCCATCTCTTCCCTCTTCGTCTTGAGGATGGTCATCCAGTTGGCTGGGCCTAGCATGCACATTTTATCCCTAGCACTTACATTTGGAAGTTTTCATATTGACATAGTTAATATAATTTGTAATGCCCCGGTCCTGCACGGGTCGAAGAGTTACTTCCTAACACTTAAATTCACATTTCAACAATATAAAAATAGACTCCAAATTCCCAATATCATATAGAAAATTCGATTCAATCTAATTTCCTTAATATAACCAATTTTCCAAAATGCCAAGTCATCATAACACAATAAAATTTCTTAATAAAAATCGACAATACTCATAAAAAACTTCCTATGCTTAAACCATTATACTTAAATCATCTCACCCAATACCTCATAATCTTGATCCTTAGCTGAACCATTAAAATATCTGAAAAATATTATGGAGTTAAGGGGAGAGTTATCAACAACTCAGTAAGCAGAGAGTATATACTAACATGTAAACATGAACATTTATAAAGTTCGGTATGCAAAACAAAACATTTACTTTCAGAATGCATAAACAACATATTTACTTTCAGAATGCATAAACAAAACTTGGTACAAAGTATCAGAGCGAAATTTTCAGAAAAACAAACTTGTTACCAAAAAGAAAATCTTTTGGCATATCCAAACTGAAATATTATATTCATATCATCTCATAGTATTACATCAAGACAAATATCATGTTTAACCCCCGTGGTAGGGTTAATCCCCGTGGCTGAGCCATATACCATGTTTCACTCCTGTGGTAGGTTATAAACCACCATTATCCCCGTGGTTGAGCCATATACCCGTGGCTGGGCCGTATACCATGTTTCACCCCCGTGGTAGGTTATAAACCACCATTATACCCGTGGCTGGGCCGTATACCATGTTTCACCCACGTGGTAGGGTTATAAACCACCATTATACTCGTGGCTGGGCTGTATACTATGTTTCACCCCCGTGGTAGGTTTATAAACGACCATTATACCCGTGACTGGGCCTTAATAGAAACAGAACGGAACATTATCGAAACTATATCACATTCAGATACAGAATCAGAACTTCATGCCAAGGTTTTCAGACGACACATCATATCAAAACAAAATACTGAATAGCTTCAGATCATTTCACATATTCGAAATAAACAGAATCAAAACATCTTCATTTATTCATAGCAAAAACTTTTAGATTTTCATATTCGCTCTTTTTGCATAATTCAGCAATAAAATGCACAAAATTAACTCATGTCTACACCAGTCATAACAGAAAATACTTTCTTTTATATAGAATTTATGCATATGCAGAACAAAGATTTGAGGTCGTTTTCAGATTTCTTTTCAAAAACAAACATGAATATTTTTAAAATCAACCTCATTTCATTTCATTTATGCAAAACTAGTATATGAACCCTGCTTATCTGGACTCCCTAGTCTTTCGAATATTTTCTCAACAATGCCGAACAATTATTAATCGTCACCTATAAAATAATCACGTAATACTCGTAAATTTCCAATCAAACATGTATTTCAATATTTAAGCCTAAACTTCTAAAATAACCTATTTTAATTCCTCAAAACCTAAAATTCTCATAAGCCCAAAATATAATATCACTTTCTAAGATCATCAAAGTCCATTTAATAACTTCGACAAAAACATTAAAAAGCTAACTTATTTACTAGTGAAATCAAACTACAAAAATTTAATACTAAATAATATAATTATACCCAAAAATCTATTACAGTAAATAATAAAATTTCATTTAATAAAAAATAAACTAGATTAGAATTATAGTGCTCAAAATAAGATTACACGGTTACCGTTTACTTCTAAAATTAAATTATAAAAATTAATGCTTAATAATCTAATTTAAATCCCTTAAATATTTGCTGTAAAAAAATATAAAGTTTCTGGACTATTTTAAAATAAAATGAGCCCACTTAAAATATAAAAACCACTGCGTAAAGAAAACAGGCCAAACCCAAATGAAAAATAAGGGCATTTTGGTAATGAGGAAAACTTGTATCTCAAAAACTGGAACTAAAAGTTTAAAACACTAGAGGGAAATAGTGGCTTACGGGAGGAACCAACGTGCGACCTGGGACAACACTCCACAACTCACCAAGACTGAAGGAGCCGTGACGAGTTTGGGTGCGGTGGATGGTGGTGCTTGCGACCAAGGGGCACTGAGAGAGAGAGAGTAACTAATGAGAGAGAGAGAGAGCAGAGTGAGAGAGAGAGAGGGAGGCTTACGGTACTGATGGTCGAAAATGGGGGTGGGACTGTGAGGACTCCGAGAGGCACCTTAGGGTTGGGGGGTGCATAACCGATGACAGCAGTGGCTAACCTATGGTGTGGAAGTGGGTATGGTTTTTGCTCTGTTTTTAGTGCTTGAAACAGGGGCTGGCCTATGGTGGCTTACGGTTTCACATGGGGTTAGGCAATAGTTGGTGGCTTCCGTCGTGCAGGCGAAAAAACTCCCACGGGAGTGGTTTTCGTTCGGCTGAATGCAAACGGGCTTGGGTTTCGTGGCTGTACTGGTGGCTTCCGTCGAGAAGGTTGGTGTGTATCTCGGGTTCACGTCTGTAGCAACTGGTTCGTGGTGGCTTTCCAAGTGCCTTGCGACTTGGTGCCAAGAAGATAGAAAAATAGAGGTAGAGAGCATCAATCTACAAGGTGAAATGTATTGAGAAACCAAAATGCCTGGCATTGAAGGAGCGCATGGGAAAGGGTGGTTACGTGCATGGGGGTAGCGGTTACCATGCAGTTGTCGTGGCTTGATGCGGGGAACTTCTTGTACGTGGGCAAGAACGGAGGAGTCAGAAGATAAACGGTTGGAAGAAAAAAATAATAATAATAATAAAATATTGAATGAAAGCTCCGTGCTAGACCCGGGCGTTACATAATTAATCCATAAGATTGTAAAACTCTTTTTGTTGTAAAATAAATTTAACACATTACATTAAATTACAATGTGTAGACTTTTTTATGTAAGATTTGTATGTATACCTAATACTTTTCTTTTGAAGACCCGATCATGTTTAGAACTTTAGAAGGACTTCCTTGATTTAGATTTGGGTCAAATATTGCCAGACTTGGATTCGATCTGAACCAGTATAGAACCTCTTCAAGTTTAAGCCCGACCACTTAAGTAAAGAGGAGCAACGCGGTGGAGAATGTTGTGGTTAATGGTGATGATTAGCTTTGATTGAACTTTGGCGTAGGTGCCGGATATTTGTTGAGTCAGCAATGATTAGACAGTAGTCGGGGCCTCGAACTCCTTGCAAACTTCAAAAGGAAGACTAGAAAAATCACTAAAAGAGGGAGATGAAGATTCAGGCCGAACTCAGAGAGAGAGAGAGAGAGAGAGAGAGAGTGTAGGGATTAATTTTTGTAGAGGTATATCAAGAAGGGAGGAGTTGCTTGGATAAGGGAGCTGAAAAATATATTGCAAACCATGTATAATTTGGTTCATCAAACCCAACGACATCATCTGCTCTGGTCTACATGATGGAACCAGTTAATCCTAGCATGATTCAGGACTCAGCAACACCATGAGGCTTGGTTTTAATGCATACACGTTTCATTAAGTGAAATTTCAAAGAACTCAAATGAGTAGTGCTGCATGTACGCTTAATTTTACACATTATTATATATACAGAGTGGCATCTCCATTTTATCAGTATTTTCTTTTTTGTTTTCAATTTCAAATTTAGAATTTTAAAATTCTAGCCATTTTTAATAATTGACACATCAGCACGTATGGTTATTATGTGAGTACAATTGTAAATATAGATAACA
Organism: Juglans microcarpa x Juglans regia; assembly: GCF_004785595.1. Taxonomy (NCBI): domain Eukaryota; kingdom Viridiplantae; phylum Streptophyta; class Magnoliopsida; order Fagales; family Juglandaceae; genus Juglans; species Juglans microcarpa x Juglans regia. Next base: position 12,149,547 of record NC_054608.1, read on the forward strand.
TTTTCCAACTTAAATTGTATTAGGTTGTGAAAGTCAGCAAAGATTATTTTTACTAGCTTTCTTCAAAATTTGTATTGACTTGTGTTATTTTCCACAAAAATTATAACATAAAAAGTTTTATAGAAAAATGATCTACGTCCATCACGGAGCCACCCCCATCGTTGGTAGTAGGATCATGGCTGCCTTGTGGTGGCCACCACCACATGGTGAGTATTAAGTTATTTTTAATAAAAATATTTCAAACACCCTCCATAAAATCTCATAATAAATTTTGCATAGTACTCTCAATAAGTCCCACCACTTTTATAGGATTTTTAAAAGAGCTATCTCCAAAAATTTTCACAACTATTTAGAAATATCCATTTATTTTCAACACATAACATCCAACCTCATAAAGCAACAAACGGTATTTCAGGAAATAAAAAACAAACACGTACACACAAAAATTTCCAAATTGAGTCATGAACTTATGTTGTAGCTTGCACGCAAAGAGGCTGCAACCTTTAGGCAATTATCTTCCAAAACGGGAGTTGTGCTACTCCATGTTGAGGCTGCAAGTTTTAGGCATTATCCTCCTAAAGAGGAGTTGTGCACCATGTTGAGGTTGCAGGGTCATCAAGATCATCGGCGCATGAACATAAGTTGGTGACATGGTAAAAGAATACTGTTGGACGATCATAGCCAGTGCCACTTTTGTCTCAACCAGGGCTAGATTCTGACCTGCACAGATTCTGTGTCCTAACCCAAATGGAAAATACTGGGCTAAATGCTTTCGAGACTGAAAAATTCAATGGATTGAATATTTGTGCATCTTTTCCCCATATATCAGTATCATGATGACAGTTGTCATGAGCAAACAGAGTTGTGTTCGTGTTGGAAGGTCGAGTTTCCCTAGCTTAACTCGTTTGGTTGTTTGCTGAAACAAGATTGCAGCCATAGGGTAGAGGCGAAGTGCTTCATTCATAATCATATTCACCTGCTGAGAAAACAACAAGACATTCACACTATTTCATGGTTGAGCTTAGTTTGCCATCCATTTAATGTTAAATTCTTCGAGTGATGAAAATATGCATAATCATGAAACAAGTAATAATGTATAATGTCTAGCTTACAACTACTAGTTCTCGGTCATTATTAGCGGCAGCTTAGTCATACTTTGGTGCATGGGTGGTTAATGCATAATCATGAATAAATAAGGATCTAGAAAAATTATCGTACACTAAGATTCTTTGTAATTATCCGTTCAAACATTTTCTTTGATTTACAGTGTCATTCTATCTTCTAATTGAACTCACTGTCTTAAGGTCGATTAATTCTCAACTGTGGGATGTAGATTATCTCCAAAAACCTTGAAGACTTCTTCTCGTGCCTTACTTTGTCATTCTTGATGTGATGCTAGAAGGATGAGTGCCCAAGTCAAAAGATTTGCACTTGTTTCCTTTCCTGCAAAGTAGAAACTCTTACATTCGTCTATGACTTCCGACACCTCTAGATTCTCTTCTTCACCATAGTGATCCTTATGAGAAGATAGCAAAAGACCAAGTAAATTTCTTGAACTTTATTTCTCCTTTCTATTAATGCTCTCTATCAACGTCTGGATTGATTTCCGTGATTCCTTCTCAAGCCTCCACCTCTCTGTTATTCTTTGTGGGCAAAAACCTACAAATGGATGTGTGTATATATATATATATATATATATATATATAATTCATTCACAAATTTTAAGTCCTTATAAGTCCTACGGCCAATTGATATATCAAATTTTAAGTAGTTTTAGGTATCGTTTGTTTTTATAGATGAGATGAGATGAATTAAGTTGAGATTAAAGTTAAAAATTGAATAAAATATCGTTAGAATATATTTTTTTAATATTATTTTTATTTTATAATTTGAAAAAATTGAATTATTTATTTTATTTTATATAAAAATTTGATAAAATTGTAATGATTAGATTAGATGAATTAAAAAGAATTATAAAAACAAACGACTCCTTATACTTAAATTATAGACTTATTAGCCCACTTAAAATATGTCCTATCAAATGATTTAAAACTCATTTGTCAAAATCACTAGACTTTCATGAATAGTATAGTACTCCGGGAATAATAGCAAGGCAAATAAAAGCTAGAGGACTTGGGTACAAGTACTCCGGTTCAAATTATATATGTCCACGATGAGAATCTAGGATATGTACGTCATCACCTGAAACCAGGAAGGTAGACGCTGCTCAAAGCTGGGGAGACAAGGCGTAGTTGCTGCTCTTGTAACATGAAGATCCTGTTCCCCTCCTCAAAGCTACTTCCAAATGCAGTTCTAGATATTATGTCCGCTGAAAGGTTTTGAAATTCTTTGTGCACTTCCATCTCGAATTCGTCTCTTCCTCCCACTTTTGGAGCATCTGTCTAGTACTAGCCACAATCTCTGGCACCCAAGTCTGCAATATTACCGTTGTGGCATCATTGCGTACAATTTTAAACTAACAAAATTTGAGTTGTACTCACAAAACTACTTTTATTATAAATTATATATGACGTTCACCGTAATTTATGAGTTAATTTTTGTGAAATCTATTTGTAGTTGTACCACTTGATCTTTCTTATCATAACTACCATTAGATTGAATTACTTACATGCTTCTACAGTTTTTGTTGGAACTCTAACTGATGCAGGACATGGATGCAACCAACGTGGCAGCTGTTTCCTATGATTCTGGAACACTTAAGTGATTGGCGTGAAGAAGGAATTCCAACCATGCACCACGTTAATGGAGGGTTGCGGCGTCAACTTTCCTTTCGAATTGTTTCCATTTTCACGATGATTTACTATTTACTTTGGTTTATTGTTTCCTTTAATAAGTATTATTTCCTTTATCAATTATCTACTTTCCTTTTGGTGATTTAGTTATATATACATTTGGCTATGGTTGTAAGAATCTTAATGAACGTTTTTGGAATAAGAAAGCAGTGTTATTTTTTTTTCAATTTAGTGTCAACTTTCGGAAGACACAGTTCTTCCGTTGCTCCTCTGTTTTACTCATAATCTCCATTTCCTCTGTTTATTAATTTTGAACGTATTCCGCTATGCCAATTTGGCATTAGAGCAAGGCTTTACCTGGCTTGATGGCGCGAGATAATTCCCAAGATGACGATCGTGGCTTGCAGGCCATTTGGACTGCCGTTAATTCTCAAGATCAAAGGAACCAACAACGCTTTGAAGGGATCGAACGCATGCTACAGGAGATTCAAACAGCCATCACAGGCATTCATGTTGGTGGTGATAGGAACCAAGATAATGAAGGGGGCAAACCATCCACGGGGTGGTCGTGGTTTTATGCATCGGCAACGGGACCAAGCACATGACGATTCTTCTAGTGACGAAGAATTGGAAGGCTTCGTCCGTGGGAATCAAGATGGCAGGAGAGCTCTAGACAACAACCACAATTTTTGAATTAAAATTGACTTACCTTGTTTCAATGGTCACCTTCATGTTGAGAGCTTCCTCGACTGGATGCTTGAGGTGGAGAACTTCTTTGACTATATGCAAATTCCTGAAGCACAACAAGTGAAGCTGGTTGCTTATAAATTGCGTGGTGGTGCCTCGGTTTGGTGGGAACAAATACAGAACAACAGGAGGAGACAAGGCAAACAGCCAGTGCGTGTATGGCCTAAAATGAAACGCCTGATGAGGGCTAGATTTCTTCCTCCGGACTATGAGCAAATTCTCTACCAACAATACCAAAACTGCAAACAAGGGGCGAGGACTGTAAATGACTACACAGAAGAATTTTATCGGTTAAATGCTCGTAATAATCTTTCAGAGACGGAGGGACAACAAATTGCACGATATATGGGGGGTTTACGTGTGGCCATCCAGGACAAGGTTACTTTGCACACTGTGTGGTCTCTTTCGGAAGCAGTTAATTTAGCTATGAAGATTGAAATGAAACTAGCCAGGCCACCACCAAGGATACCGAACCAAATACCACAAGTAACGCCTGCCATCCAGCAACAATCTAGTAACTCACGACCTCCACCATATAGCAGGTTGCAGAGAGGAGAGAGCAGTACGCAAAACACAAAAACTCCAGTACATAAAGAAGGGGGAAGCAACAATCCTTACACTCGATCTATGACGGGGAAATGTTTTCGGTGCAACCAGCCGGGGCATCGATCCAATGAGTGCCCCACACGCCTTTCAGTCCACGTAATAGAAGAAGGTGAAGAGGACCCGAAAGAGGGAGGAAGCAGTGAAGAAGATGAAGTAGAGGAATTTGTTGAAGGAGATGAAG